>NW_027526203.1:191399880-191493343 GCF_048455015.1 Haemaphysalis longicornis | reverse complement strand
CAGATTTAGGGGAAACCGCCTAGGTTGAGGGTGTTTCTGCGAAGGAAAGTTTGACACCCACCAGAATGCAGCCATACGGCTACAGCTTTCCTTATTCAGGTCTTTCGGGACACAATTTGTAGATACGCTATTTTCAACGCAAGAACCGGGCGGAAGGTTAGGGGTAAACTGAGGCGAAATTTTGCTGAAGAATAATGAACAGAAGCGAAACGCACTTTGCTTATTCGGCTTAAAGCGCTATAAAAGATACCTGGACAGTTAGGAGCGCACCAGTGGAATGCTGCGGCTTAATTCTCTATTGCCTTAGGTTCTTTGGCTTCTTTACCCATCCCATGTGTATATTTCGTATTCGTTTTTTGTTCTCTAAAAAAAAACAGTCACCGACGTCAATTGTCAAACTTCGTTGTTTCAGGCGGTATTTTCATAAAGCAGCATTTCAACCCCCTTCATCAGCTGCTCGCTGGCGCTCAAGGGAGCCTTGATTACACCTGCTCTCGTGTAATCGAAGCGCGGGCTACTATTCGCTTATAAACGTGGGCCTGAATTTCAAAGTGCGGTTCATTACTAATTCTGTCCACCAATCTTCCCACGTTTTTGTAGCCTCACAGTTTTTATGCCTGGCGGCTCTTGCTTGATGAACTGAAGATAATTATGTTGATGGCGGACGTGGTAGGTTTTTCTGTTTTTTTTTTTCATCCGTACACGCATTTAACAATCAAAACCGCTGAACGCACGCAAATGTTTACTTGTTGCTGAGGGCAAGAATTTGGTATTATTTACAGGCTGACGAAAGGAAACATCCTTTATCGATTATGTACCAGCTGCGCTCCACGTTTCTTGTTATGTCACGTCTTCGATCACCCGCACTGTACTCGAAATCGAGTGAAATACGTTGCATGCACATAAACGGCCTTTCATGTGCTTTTAAAGGTCACCTGCAACAAACCTTTCAGCCTCGTGATGATTTTAGATGTTTTTGTTATAACGTTTATTAAGCACGTCCGGTACTTGGATTAGATAGCGATGTAATTACCGAGCGAAATATTGCTACTCTACGGATACCAGGTAGCTTATTAACTCGCTCAAAAGGATTTTTTTCCTCTGAATACGCGCTCTTCAAAGCCCGTGAATTTTTCGTGTGCTTGTGCGACGTCACAGTAGAAATATCTCCGCTGTTGGCCTGCTTAATTTCGGTTGCAGCAATAAAGACACCCGATAGCCACTTTAAAGCAATTCGGAACGAGAAAAAAAAAAAGAGGCCAATAAAACAGGTGTCTTCGGTGGCGAGAAAATCCAGCAGTGCCATTTTCTGTTGGCGATAACTGTAGCTGTCTCAGTCCAGCCTGTCACTAAAGAAAGGGAGAAAGTGTTCATGAGCACCTCTCTAAGACCCCTTTAAGAGGAGAAACAAAAAGCTGCCGAAATCACAGCAGCCTGATGCGGCCATTCGAACACGGCACTGACAGCTGCCTCACCACCCTTGGCAACAACGTACTATCCGAATCATCTCGGTACTTTGGGGACACATGCCCATTTTGTCGCCTTGTGCGGGTTGTCCGGTTGCGGGCATCGTTGCGTTGGCCCGTGGAGGCAGTGAGACGGCGTCCTGTCGTCTCCCCTCGGGAGTTATTTAGAAGACCGTTGCGTGGCCCTGCCGTCTTGTTTCTAATCACTGCAGGTCTTAGCGAACTTCTTTCTCCTAGCATCCGGCACGCTAGAACGGTATCGCGGGAGCGCTCGAGAAACCAAGTGCCTCTCGAATTTACTAGTGTATCTAAAAATGGGCAAAAACTGCCACGTCCCCAGCTCGAAACTTCTGGTGTCCGCGGTGAGGGCTAGCTCTCTACTCGCTCTCGCAGGAATAGAACGCGCACGGTGTCCCGTGCATGTCCGCGGCGTGGGCGGCCGGGAGCGGCGCTACCGAGCTTTCTTCGTGCGGCCCTCTGCCCTTCCGTCCCTTTTCCCCAAGCCGGAGCCTGTTTGCCATTCATCGACGCATGCCTGAATCAGGACAGAAAGGCGTGCCGGGCGGATCCCGCAGCGTCATCTCTCCTACTTCTCCGTCCGAGCACCCTACCGCTTGTTCTTTATTCACTCGATGCGTTCTCTTTCCTCCGAGCTCTTTTTATTTGCCTGTCACTCCTTCCGCTCTACTTTTCCATTAGTATAGCCCCCAACCCCCTCTGCTCTCCCCCTTCATCCAGGACCGTCACCGGCTGGTGAGTGTGCGTGGGAGCGGGACTTCTTGCGAGGAGATTTAAACTTCTCCGGACCGCTACTATCGGGGTTCAAGTGATGGTCTGCCCCGTGGCAGCCTGTAGCCGCGTGAGAGGCGCTGTCTTCTGTCTGTACCTTCTCGTCGAAGGGGAAAACGGGTGGTGACCCTCCTCCGGCAGCACGGCCAAAGGCGGGAGGGGAAGGAAGGAATAAAAAGCGCTGCCACGGCTCCATCGGCCGTGTCGAGCGCCTCGTAAATCAGAGCTGTTGCTGCCGCCTCCGCCGTGAACGCCCCTCTCTTTCGCTCGCAGGGTCTGCTAAGCGTTGTCCTGGTCGTGGGATGTAGTTCTGTGCAGCGCTTGCCGACCCTCGTGTGCGTGAAGGGGCGGACACATCGAAGTGCCGTAGCGGGACCCAACCGAGTGATGACTTGTGTGAGTGCGTGCATCCACTTTTTTAACCCCCAACTCCAGAATGAAGTCAGGAACAGGTTACGGTCCCCTAATAAACACCCTTTGGACGGAACTAAGGCACTCAACTAAGCACGCGCGAATTCAATTATACACACGCCGGAACTCACCGACGCTGGCACACGAAATGTACCCACAAGCGCGGACAACTTGATACAAATTCAGAAGTCCCTTAAAAATGTCACATTGACCTGGTCGGTGTTTTCCAAAGATTGCTGCAAGACATCCGCTCCGGAAGTTCAAGTGTGAAAGAGATCCGTGATCCGCGAAGTTTATTTTAGCAGCCTGGTATCTGGTGTGAACATCGTCACTTTGTTAGTCATGGAATGCATTTGGCAGTGCCCAATCCATTTTTATTTCCCACAATAAAAACGGTTGGAAATCAATGGTCCTTCGACCTGAAGCAGACATAAAGGGGGATCACGATACTGACTGTGAACAAATATCAATATTTTTTCTCTGCATGTGCGGACACTTTAAGCGAATATTTGATGAAAAAAACGTAGGTGTGAATCGAACCCAGGTCCCACAGGTTCTATAGCGGGGTCAATAACCATTATAGCCTGAAGAACTGCTCTGGCATTCCGAGGGATTTGCACACATTACTCGTACCCCGGTGGTTCTGAAGACCAGGAGGCGGAAGAAATATTTATCAAGGTTCCTATCGTTTGTCTCAACTGAACCCATAAGCAGCGCAAATACATAATCTGGCAGCTGACCAAATTGTTACTGGTCCATACCCACTCACGGCACGTACTCATGTGGAGGAGTCGCCGAGGTACAAGCCAAGACCTTTGCTATATTCTGAGAATCATCTGCAGGTGCCGAGGCAAATCTACTCAATATCTGGCGTGAGAAGAGTACAACTGCTCCGCACCAACACATGGCACATATAACGTGTGGTATTTGCCAAAAATGAGCAAAGGCAGCCTTTCTTGCTAGCTGCTTTGCTTACTGGCTTGCGCCGTGATGTGATTCGTTTGCGCATTTTTTTTCGGATTATACGGCACTTTCAAGATAAGGTCAAGTACCTTTATCTGTATTTCGACGGAAGCGGAAAACTCGCCCTTCAAATATAGAGAAGCAACTTCAGGTTACGGAGGCGCACTTCTCTTGGCGGCAGATTTTTAATGTGTGATTGCATCGGTCGGCGATTGCACTACCTAGTGCTGGAAACACTAGTTGGCAGCCGGCCCCGCCACGACACCTTCCTGCTCGATAAAGCGACCCAGAAGCTCTGCTCGCGGCTTAATTAAAGCTCTGGCTTTAACATACGGCTAGCATGCGATTTACAGGGCCACCTACAGCAGTCGCAAGGTAACCTGCCTTAAGATCAGTGTGACCCTCGAAATATAGATAAGCCTGAGGCAACCCAATGGATTGACGCTGAAACCGTCTTTTTTCCCCTGTTACTCAGTGTGTCGGTTGAGCCCAGAAAGTAATCCTGGCAAAGCGAAGGAAAGCGCATTTCCTCGCTCGCAACATCACAGTTACATCACCAGCGAGGGAACACTCTTCCAGGTCCTACTCTCATCACAGGTTCCTGAAATGAAAGTCCCGTGTACTTCGGGAAATAGATTCACATGCGGCCACCTCCCCACCACCCCTGTTTCGGCCGCGCGGACTACCATGCAGAATGCTTGTTCTCTTTCAATGATAGGACCACTCAGTGTCGGCGTATCAGATAAGACTGTCCCTATCTACGTCTGCCTAACTACTGCGCTCCTTTCCGCAAACCTATTTCGTCACTGCACGGATCCTGGACAAGCGACTGAATCGCAAGCCGCCTCTGGGACCTCGGAGTGGCCGCTGCGCGCAACTGCGGAAGGCGGGTACGCAGCACAGACAGCCTCACCGCCCGTCTCTCCCGTACCGCCACACGTCCGAAGTTTGCGCCACGGCCAGTGAAGCGCACCAGCGATTCCGCGCCAGAAGAAAGATTCCGGCTATCCGTGTGTGATAGTGGGGCGGCGTGCGTATGTGCGTGGGAAGCGGCTCACTGGAGAAGTGCAGGGCCGGATTAAGCAAAATGGGGGCCCTGGGCTACTGCGCTAGTGTCGGCCATCGACTCCCCCCCCTGCATCCCCTACGCCTTTTTTTACCCGAAATAAAAATATCTCTCTTTTTCTCTCTCTCTCTCTTAAAGCCTCCGTCCCCACCCTCCCCCCGCTCCACTACTAAAATGTACCATTTTGTTTTATTTTAGCTTAAAGCAGTTTTTTATTTTAAAAAAGGTATTCCAATTACAAAAGAACAAAGTACGATTCATGAGATTCATGCGATAGTGATGCATCAGATCTGTTTTTGCAACACACAACACAAACGCAGTCACTAACAAGACCGTCGGAACTCGCGATACGTGTCCGTTCCGTGGCCGTAAACCACAGAGCGGCCATTGGTACAGTTTGGTCCAGCTCAAGAAAAAAAGAAAAACACCCAGTGAAAACACCAACAGCTATGTTTACTATGTGAATTCGATTTATCTAGATATGTTTTCTTAAGCGTTTGGTTTTATGTGGGCCCCTAAATCTATAATCTCGTGAGGAGACATGCCGTTGTATCAAGAACAGTGTTTATTGGAATTCAACGGAAGCATCACAGTGCGGAAATTGTTATTCATGTTATGCAATAAGTACATAGTAGATTCGGTATATATTCATTTTAAGAGCTTGCAAGCACAAGAAAATGGACAATATACTTCAGATTAAATGACAAACTTTAATTATAAAGCATTTCTTTGATAATGGCTCAGTTAACAAACGAAGAAAAGAGGACACCAAATACACGTGGTGCGAACGAACGCCATTTGTAATGATTCGAGAGAAGAAAACAGACTACTATGGATGATTAAAAGCGGGAGTTACATTGCAAGAACAACAAACAAAGATGAACAAGAAGACGTACCCTTTTTTGGGTTACAGTTCAACGTTTACTCATGCAGGTTGGGAGAAGACACAAGAAAAAATCTCACGGGCACTCATGTATAGCGCTAACAGTGCTCTTTTAAAACGGCATCTTTCGGGCCTTTGCCTTGGCAAAATCCGATATAGTTTGTTCGAAAGATAGGTCTCTTACAAGGTCACGTTCAATGGACATGATAGCAAGCGAGTTCAACTTGTCGTCCAGAAGGTTTGAACGAAGGCGATTTTTTATCAGTGACAACTTGGAAAACGATCGCTCGCTCTCACAGTTCGCCACGGGTATGCTTAGATACATTCTTAATGCAATGGAAAGGTTCGGGAACACGTTAATAAGTTGTCTTTCGTGTAGCAACTTTATTATACCCAGGGCACTCGTGTCTTGGCACACAGAGCTTTGCAGAAAGTTCGCAAACTGAACGATTTCAGCCGGAAATACTGGCTCCAAATTGTTTGGGTAGGTCTCCACCAACCTCTCCGCTTGCTGTGAAAGAGAGATCATGTTTCCATTTTCCGTCAGCAATTTTAAAAATCCGAACTTCTCGCAAAGATCAGCGTAGGCAGCCTTTCGCACTCGCAGAGCAGAGCCTAAACAGTTAAGTACTACATTATAGGTCTCTACAAGAAACTTTTTTCTACCACGCAGCGTACTATCGCTTTTCCCGTCCGGGTACTTACTCAAAGCGATGCGTTTGCTTTCATCCTGATAGCACTGACTAGAACTCAGCTTGCGTGCTCTCGCCTCGAAGGTATCAAAAAGAGGTCGCAACGAATCAACAAAGCCTTCCAGGGAGCTCAGAAGGTCTACAGCGGTTGAAATGTCTAAGCCTGGTTTCTGAAGTGCTACGCTCGTCTTGTCAAAACGCTCCAAGATTTCACACCAGAAAATCGCCATGAATGCCGTCTCCAGTTTTGCCATTTTCTTAAGGAGCGAGCACGCTTCACTCCTAGTGTCACCGTTTTCTTCCTCGTTCTTCGCGATGTGTTCAAGGCAACGCATAATTGCACTGAAATTTTTCATAATAGCCTTGCATGATTCAGCATGTCTTGACCACCTGGTCTGAGAAAGGCTTTTTAGTACGAGGTGTTCCCCAGTGGAATCCATGCTGTCCAGAAGACATTTCCACCGCTTGGGGGAGGCAGCAAAGAACACGTACAGTCTTTGAGTGACACTGAAGAATTTGACGGCCTCAAGGCAACTGTCAACGCTACATGCGCCAACTAAGTTCAGTGAGTGACCAGCGCACGGGTCGTATACTGCCAAATTGTTGAGCTGTTTGATTTGTGCTTGCAGTCCTTTGTATTTGCCTGACATGTTACTCGCGTTGTCATACGCTTGCCCCCTACAGTTGCCAATTGAGATGCCGTTGGTTGTCAGTAGGGACATCACGGTATCAAAAAGGTACAAGCCAGTGTGGGATTCAATGGGAACAAACCCCAGAAAGCGTTCGTGCACTTTCGCATTTAAAAAGTACCGTAAAACCACTGACAGCTGATCAACGTGAGTAAGGTCGAATCAACAATTAGAGAGAAGTACTTTGCCCTTTTTACTTCGTCAGTGAGCCTGTCCTTGACAGCCTTGGCCATCAGCTCGACGAATTCGTCACAAATTGTTTTTGACAAGTAAGGTGGCCTTTCCCCTTGTTCCCATAGCGTTTGATGTGCTCCTCTAGGAAGGGATCAAACTGGGCAATGGCTTCAAGTACTCCCATATAATTGCCATTTCTCGGGGAGCCAAAAACCTCCTCGCTGCCCCTAAACGCCAGGCCACGCTCAGCTAGAAGCTTGATCACTACGACTACGCGCTTCATCACCTCTGTCCAGTAAGCGGTCTGAGTGACCAGGTGTTTAACCAGCTCCTTGTCAATTGTGCTGCTCGAGTTAGAGCGGGTTAGCCATGCTGCCACGCAGTTCCGGTGTTCGACACTGTTTTCATGCGCGGAAACCTTTTCTTCTCCTCTTTTCCAATCAGAAAATCCATGCGTGGTGAAAGAACTCGGGTTGCGCGAAAAGAGTTTACACATGAAACAGTAAGCACAGCCTTTGGACTTCGAATAAATTAACCAATGTCGCTCGTATGCCTCCCCATTGACAGCCTTTCGCGCGAAAAGATGAGGTGACATATAGCGTTTCTGAGTTTTGTATTGTCTTTCGGAAGACGGAAAATTTTCTGCCCGATTTTGAAAATACAACGGCCCCTTCTCAATGCATTCGCCCCGAAAATTATCAGTAATAATGTCCGGCCACTTAGCTGGGTCACTTTGCAGAATCTCGGGGTCTACCTCTTGCTGCTGTGGGTCCTGTAGTTTGTCGCCACAAGACGCCAGCTGATCCGTCCTGTCGAGGCACGCGGGAAGATGATCCGCAGTCGAGCTACCGTGAAAAAAGTCAGCGGGGTCTTTGAGCGTCGTTTGCTGGAGCTCGTCATCAGCGGGCTGATTGGAGAGGTGTGGCGCCAGTTGATCAGAAGCAGTAGAAATCGGGTGGGGCAGAACGCACACGTGAAACTCCATGGCAGGGGTTGCAACGAGTGGCATGGATGTTGCTTGCGTAGGGACAGGACAGGGCTTGCTTGACGTCGGTTGCTCACAGGTAGAAACGGAGGAGGTTGCCGTCCTTTGCGCAGAACCCGGTGAACCAAGGGGAGTGAAGTCTTGCTGCTCACCGGGGAATCGTTGTGATGGAGTCGATAAGTCCTCCACAGAAGCACTCCCGGCACACTCAGGATTTTGAAACGAACTCGTACTGGAGCAATGACACGACTTCACGGAAGCTGCACTCAACAGATATTTCGTCATCTTTGGCAGCTTCTTTTCACGCTCTTCTCTTTCCAACTTTGCCTTTCGTTTGGACGCACCACTTTGATGCTTTCGAGTGGACATCTTCTCTTTTAGCTATTTCCTTTCGTTCACCAAGCTGGTGAAATGAGACTTGGATCGTGCGCCAACGCTAGGCCAAGGAAAACTCGTTGCTTCTATCTGTTGGCATCTTAACGAGACGACAGCGGCGAAGTCATTTATGTTACACCAGAAGTAACGCTATTTCCACTGACTTTACATACTATGTACATGACGTTACAAACACTTTGCAACATAAAAAAACAATACTGTCCTGTCCAATCGTAATGCGAGGCTTTCCCTCTTCCCTAAAGTCCGATTGGTTGATTTCAAGATGTCCAGCCCCGGTCCAAATGCACCATTCACCTTCTGCGCACCCGTCTCTCCCATAGTGTCCATTGGTCTGCTTTAACCACGCATTTCACTACGTGCCTTCTCTCACGTAAGTCCCAGGGTTCGCGATGCCTGGCGCCAACCTGTCGGGGGAATGCGACGCAGGGTCTAAGCTCGCGCCGTCAAAGCGATCCGGCCTTGAAACGAATGGCTTGCCAATAAATAACGCAGCCGTCGCTGCCTTTAAATTGTTTCTCGGTATGAGCAGGGTGTCTATTCATGCCATGTAACTGGTGCCCCAGAGCCGGGGCTCGGGCAGTCCACTGGCGATGTCTATCGTACGTATCGTTCCTGCTTTGTTCCTCTTGCAGGCCGCCTTTTTCGGGATTTCGGGCACAACTGACGCGCCGCCTCGACTCTGGGCTTCTCGAATTTCGAGCAGCGGCGCAGCCGGCGCAAACAACCGTCAGATTTACACAGTCAACGCATCGGAAGCGTACCACTCACAGTGGCTGGCCGCCCGATGGATTCGGTAACGCTGGTCGGCCACCCGCTGCGACTTTAACGGCTTCGCGGCGCCGCGTTATCTTCAGCGCGTCTAGGTTTGTCCAGCCTGGTGAACGGTGTTCCTTCCCTACGACGGACGTTTCAAGTCAAGACGAATGCGGCTTGCCGATGGCAGCTCAACGCATTGCAGCTGGCGGTGAAACAGAAAACAGACGCCGAGAAAGCAAGCATCCTCTGGAACGATGTACACAGGGTGGGCCGACCCAGCTCGCTGCTTTGGCACTGTTAGGGCCCATCCCTTCAGAGGAGCGCTGCGTAATTGGAAGCTACAACAGGAACGTGTGTGCCTCCTATGCTCCGACTCTCGCACGGCGTGATGACAACTGACGAAAGACACGCAGAAGCTGAATTCTGCGAACACTGAGAAGCAGCAGCCGAACACCGCTGCAAATCTTGCTTGCTTAGTTCGGCCCATTGAATTGTCAACTCGGCTGGCTGCGAGTTCGGACTCCACTTCCTGGGAGGCTGAGCCGTTCCCTTCCGCCGTCTACGGAGAAGAGACACACGAAACGGGATACCCAAGCCCGCGCGCAGCGGCTAACCCATGTTTTTTTTCTTTTTTAATAGCGGACGCCCCGAGACCGAACGATCCCCGCAGGGTTCGAAACAAACTAACAACACGAGACACATGGCGCTTTTGGCAACCTGAACCCCCTCGCTCGGAAACAAGGGGCCGCGTCGAAACTTCGGCGGACAAGCCGCCGCGACCCCCCGCTGCTTTCTTGGGGTTGGCCGAGCGAAGTGGGGCCCCCTTTCCTCGTTCTGCTTTTCTCCCTGTCACGCGTGTCGCTCGAAGTTTCATTATCTGAGGTTCCGTACATTAGGCCAGTTAATGTGGCCCCCTTCCCCTGCCCTTGGAGACGAGGCCCTGGGCTGCAGCCTCCTTAGCCCCCCCCTTAATCCAGCACTGGAGAAGTGAGTCGCCTGGCTGGCTATTTTACGAGCACCATTCGTGAGGGTGCGGGCAAGGACCAGGAGCAAAAAACAAAAACAAAAAAAAAACAGGAGGGGATGTGGGGATAAATCTGATCCTACATGCGATTGTGTCGGCTCTTCTTCTTCCAGTCATTCATATTAACAGGGAAAAGTAGGTAAGCAAAGAGTAAAGGCACTGGAGAAACGTCGCGTGCTCTTCCACGGCGGCGGTTCGCGATTTCTCCAGAATCCGAGCTGCTGAGTGTGGTCTTTCGTATGGAGACCAGACCGCCCGCATTCATCAGAGTTCCTCGACACCTGGAGAGTCGACGAAGAGATATTTAACACAACGCGTCGAGGCGCAATGATGCAAATATTTCTTATTTACTTGGTGTGAAATCTTCCTAGCAGCGGGTTCAGGATAAAATTATTGCGAGTGGGTTTCGAAGTGCATTTTTGGTTCAGTATATGTGCCTACTTACCTCCAAGTGCATGCAAGCGTCATAAATGCAACCTCCTTTCCTCAGAAAAAGAACACTCGAAGGCTGTCTGCTCCTCACAACATATTTGTGGGTTCCATTGCCAGGTGGAGTGGCCGTTTGTCTGGTGAAAGACTAAAACAAAAGCATGTGTACAAGTGCCTTTTTTACGAGGCCTAAGGAACTCCATGTCTAAATTATATCGTGACCCTCGTACTATGGCGCGCTTTATCGGTCATTTATCTTGGTTGCGCCGAGCCCGAATTCGATTCTGCGTATATTTCGCCAGGTTGTGAAGGTCGCACGGGTTTCCCATTTGCATGACATAGTCTATCCTCAAGCGAGTATATCATAAAATGTCAGCTTCTGGCGCGTTGACTAATATCAATGGAATATAGTGTAGTAGGAACGAAATTGATGAACTTTCTCCAGAAAGGTAGGAATGGGAAAATAGCTCGTAAGGAAATAAAATGAACATTTATAACATTCAGTTTAGCACGCAGGCGAAAGAGTAAAGAACAAGAAGTCGTGAAATTTTTTATTGCAAGCCAATCTTTCTACGCTACCCCTTCCTCTAACTCACCCTTTCCACGTAAACAGTTCGTTCATAGGCAGGTACAGAACTGCAACGATGACGTACGTGCACCGTGTTTATGTAGCGTGAGCTACACTGGCTGAGGTTGGGCAGTTTCGCGCAGCTCCTAGAGAGCCGTGCTGCGCAAGCGCGGCACGTGGTGGCCCGGTCCACTTGATGATCATGCGAGGAGTGGCTGGATGTGGAACCCATGGCTCGTGCGTCGCAGCAACACCGGCGTGCGCCTGTGGAACCAAACTCCGCGCGTCCAGCGTCTTCACCGACCTCCGTTCCGCACGTGACAACCCGGTCCACTTGATGATCATACGAGGGGTGGCCGGGTGTGGAACCGATGGCTCGTGCGTCGCAGCAACACCGGCGTACGCGTGTGGAACCAGCTTAACTCTGGGGCGATTGGTGACGCTGCGCCGGAGCCACTTGATAAATATACATGTGTCACATAATGCGTGTACCGTGAGTGTGTCTTTGAAGCAGCAGTAATCATATAAGCAAGCTAATCCTGGACAACCAGGATATCTAAGAATAACCAGCTGAACCATAGCTCCCGCTACGTATATCCTGGCGTAGCCGACCTAAGCCACTGCTAATTTTTTTCGTCCGAAATTGAGAGCGTATTTTTCAAAAAATTGAAGTCGCGGTGCGTGAAGCTGTGCGAATATTCTGCATAAGAGTCTTCTGGAAAATGGGGCGGGACCTCCCCCGATCTGCGTTATCGCATACGTCACAATGGTCGCAACACCGACGTGCATTGCATTTGTTGCGCTCGTCCTTGTGTTGGTAGGTCGGTATCCGTAGGGTCTATTGTGAACACACCCTCAGATACTTCAGCTATTTCTTATCAACCATTTCAGGAGTTTCAAGCACGAGCGAGCGCGAGCCGCTGCGAATTACTGCATTACTGTGAACGATGTAGTCTTTCGTCTCTCTCAGCAACATACACCTGACCCGATTGTGGGAGATCGTTCGTTTCATCCCGCCCTTCCCGAAAAGTTCGCACCCATTGAGTCAGTGGTGTCCTCAACGCGCATTTGTTCCCGTGTACAGTCTGCATCTGCGGTAAATTTCAACCAGTCGACCCCCTTCAGCTGCTGAGAACCAGAATACCGCTTGCGGATGCACACGGACATCGGATTCCCTATCGCAGGAGCCACATTGGAGTTGTGCACAATACACATGTGCGTGCACAATAAACACTTGCGCACTCGAACTGTGATATGCGTTTATCACACCAGGTGCAACGTCATCAGTGTCCTCGGCCACCAGCGAGGGAGAGACGATAGGTGGATAGAGAAAGAGCAAGAAAGAAACCTATGAGGGCTAAAGAGGTGTTTCGAGAGGCCTTCGGCTTAAAGAGCTTCTTCGGGAAAACACTGAACGAAGCTGGATCATCAAAGGTGTTTCCATGTCATTTCCATTTGTTTGCTCGCACTTCTCGCCCGAATTTTTTTTCTCGGTTCTCAGAAGGAATACTACTATTTTGGTCTCTCTTTCTTGACAAAACGAAATTGTCACCCAGTTCTCAAGTGGGGAGTTCAATCGCGCGTCTTCTCTCAGGCGAACTGTACATAATACATGCGACGCGCTGCCAGTGCGGATGCTGCAGTCGGCACTTCCTCATACGCCGATGGTCATTTTGCCCCGACCAGGAGAAAGGCGAGAGGGGAGGGGGGACTGGATTTTCATTCAACGCCTTCCACTTAATTAAACCCCTTTTCTCTCCCCAGTTTTCCTCTTCAAACGATTGACAACCATGGTCGCACTTCGGAGGTCTTTTCCTGGACCATGAAGTCTTTAGCGATTTCTTTTTACTATCACTTTGTGCACAACGACTATGAAGGCATGCTTTGTGGTCTCGGTGGCGTTGCTCTCACGATGACTGCGGCGTCATATTAGCGATGGCTTGGAAGTGGAGGAGGTCGTTGCGAACTCTGCGCAGCCGGGTGCCAGAGATCAGACACGTTTCCTTTGATCGCCGGAGCGAGACTAATGCGCCGGGGCGCGGCCACCCACGGACTCCCATTGCGAGTACGCACCGTCTCCGCTGTCGTGAGGCTGGAGCTCTGTCCACTGCCGGCCGGCTGTCTGTTTCTCTACAAATCTCGCTGCCCATAGACAAGGACACGAGCGGGAAACTAACAAAAGTCGAATGGAGCGCCATAGAGCTGTTTGATGCGACTGTTCAGTTCACTTGCGGGGTGGGTGGGCGGTGCTCCCAAAATTACACCCGGGAGCAGTGGGGCCGAATGGCCGCTTTCCACGTTCCGAAAATTTCCTTCTTTTTTTAGGGGCGAAGCCCCTTAGGGGCTGGGGCTGTTGACGTCTCCTGTCGTCGTCCTCGTAATCGTCATCTCATGTAGTCACGGTGCCAAAACACAGGGACACTCGTGTACGCCTCGCGCTAGAACGCTTTGTGCTTTAAAGGCACGGGACTTTTACAGCAAAGCTGTACACCCCCCCCCCCCCCCCAACGGTTTTATCTCCATTGGCAAAAACGTCAAGGCGCCAAGAATACACTTATACACTACATGCTTAGCCCCTCCCCACGTTTCCCGTTAGGGGAGATGGCCCGGGAATTTTTTCCTACGTGAACAAACTTATTCGCAGCGGGCTCTAGAACATCGCGTAGATATTGGTTCATAGCAATGGTTATGGTTTTTCTTATTAAGTATGTATTAATTACACGCACATACAAGGTTTTAATGGGGAACGCTGTACATCTCTATTTTTCAAGGCCGCTCGCGTTGGGAAGTACAGAAAAGCGTTCAGAAATGTTGAAGTGGTAGAAGAAAATTGGCGGGCGCGCCGAAAAACAAACAGCAGCGTCGGACGAGGGTCCTGAGTAAGGGAGACGGACCTTAAAACATTCTAGACGTCGCGTCTTGCATGCGTCACCGCGTGAGCTTAGAGCTTCAGTCAATATCGCTATGGTGGACGACGCACCAGACCCATTCGCGAACGGGGTAAACGAGAAAGTACGCCACCGCGTAACAGGCGGGAGCAGCTCGAAATGCCTCTTGTCGTAACCGCCGTGTGAAGGAAGCGCCTACGGATGAAGCTGCGGCAGTGATCCGACGAGAGCAACGCGAAAGTTCAACAGAAAGTTCAACAGCAGATCAACGGAAGGTTCAAGTGGGCTTTCGCCTTCATATCCTTATATAGTTCTAAACGTCGGCGTTTTTTCTGTCGTACTACATAATCATGGGAAAAGGCGTCGTTTACCGTTCTCGGGTTCCTCTAAAAAAAGAAAAAGTTCGGTTTATTTCTTATCGTTTTTTATTTGTTTACTTTTATTCCCCTTCGCTGAAGCGGAACCTTTTTCCCCACATTTAGCATGTTTTACAGTGTGCTCGTTTTTCTTAGGAAAGAGGAACTTTCTTTTGCAAAAAAGTTCATTTTACTGAAGGGAACCGTTGTGTAACAAAGTTAACAGTGTAAAGGAGCGGTGCTAAATCTTTGGAGGAGCCCTTAGTATTGGAGCGGATACGAATACCCTCGTGATGATTGCATAACGCAAGAATGTGCTATCCAGATTTCAAATCTTCGAGATTTTACCTGCTGGAGCTGTACCTGCTCCATAAGGCCTACCATAGCGGAAGGCTACGGATTAATTGAAACTACGTGGGCGTCTAACCTGTGATAAAATCTTAACTCACCGGCGTTTCCGTCTTTTGTCTCTATCGGAATCGGATCAAACCCTTGTATACTCGGACTCAGCAGCACAACGCAGTAATCTCTGAGTCACCGCAGCATGTTCAAATCTTCCGATCAAGCGGCTTGGGCTAAGTAAAGATCGATCAATCGATCAATCGATCAATCGATCGATCAATCAATCAATCAATCAATCAATCAATCAATCAATCAATCAATCAATCAATCAATCAATCAATCAATCAATCAATCAATCAATCAATCAATCAATCAATCAATCAATCAATCAATCAATCAATCAATCAATCAACGGTGGCGTCTTTTTGGGATGGAAATGTGACTATATATTTGTCTGCACGTCGATGTACCGTACTGTGCTCACCCTTCTCCTGCGAGGTCGCACGTCTAGCTGATCCTATGGGACCGGTTAAGTTGCTTAATAAGGAAGGAGGGGTTCCACCCACGTGGGCTACTTGCGAAGGAGTTTGTTCTCATTGGGAAATGTTCTCTCAACCCGCAGCGTTGGTGGCCGGACTTGCGAATGTGGAGTGATTTCCATCTGTCACCTACAGTCAGAAGAATGCGTTATTCATGCCCGATTCGGGACTACTGAGAGGCAGCCCCCCGATCGCTTTATTTCGAAGTGCAGCACTCTCCGCCGGCAAGTTGTGACACTCTACCTAAGAACAAAACGATAGCTCACTTTCATTTCGCACCTCAGAAGACTGGAGCCCACGGTGTGTGCTGAGACTTATGAGAACGATGGTGCTAGTCCGAAACAAATAGGCGCCAGCGGGACACATTCGGGAAAAGTATAAAGTGAAGAGAACTTATAGCTTTTCGATTTTGCCGCATGTTGTAACTAGGTTCAGCGTTTCCCGTTTTTTATTTTCATTTTTCAAATTCTGCGCAATTTTTTTTTTCGATTTTGATTTTGAGCGCACATTCTTCGTTTCATCACTGAATACAAAATACAGCTCAAGACGTTCTGTGTTCTTTATTCTGGCGAATATGTATTCTGTATTTATACGTTGCTGTAAACGTAGAGGGACGTAAAATGACAGTTGCAAAAAACTTCCATGTTTATTCATCAAAGTGGGGCAGGAATGAAGAAACGGCGAAGGGAGATATGGAGTCCACGCAGCAATTATACATTTCACTTCCAAGGAAATCATGACTACTTAAGCTGACTGCGGTAACCGCACGCGAGTATTTGCTCCTTTTTTGACCCACCGTGACGACTGTGAGAGCAGAGGCCAGAAAAAAAAAAAAGAATGACAAAATTGTACTTATGCCCTCCTCAACCAAAGAAAAGCTCAGAAGATAATTTTAATAAAGACAGAAGGCGTTTTGCTTTTTGGAGTTCACAGTTCGCGCAGAGTACGTCAAGAACACATATATCGAACCCCACCACTCAAAGACAACACAAAAACCCGCCACAAAAAGACGAGGTAACTACCTCAATAAAACAGAAAAAACAGCCTTCTGAAGTAACCGTAAAATGTCGAGCCCGCCTACAGCACGTAGTGGGATGTGCCGAAACAATTTTCAAAATGATGTGGGCACAAGAGTGATAGTAACTCATTGGTGACTAACAAAAACCTTCCTCGTGAACCCCGCAAGAAAGAAACTGGTCTAATTCGGTTTAAAGTCAAATCAGCAAAATAATCTCGACATACTTTCATGATTTTTTTTTATTTTTTACTCGACATACTTTCATGATTTTTTTTTATTTTTTACACCGAAACAATGAACTTTATAACCAGAGATTATAAAAGAACCAATATAACCAGAGATGCCACTGCGTCGAATACGTAATCACCGCTGCAGACAATGTTGACCTGAATGAAGGCGGCTCCCTGAAAAGGATTTCATCACTTCATACTACGCCTGTCTTGCCCGGTAATTTCCTGGAATTACGGGAGCAAGAGAGGCAGGAGCCCGGTAGCCTAATACGGCCGAGCACATAAGTCGCGTCCTCGCTTTGCTGTAATGGGATGCGGAGGAAGTATTTCTGAGTTCTGGCCACAGCAGTAGACGGCTGTCTGTTTTTCCTCTTGTATGACCAAAGCAGGCGTGTTCAGGCTGAATGCCCACTAAACCCGAAAGTAGGGCATATGCGGCCCTGATTATCATTTGCATTCAGTGGGGCACGGAGGTATCGGTTTTCACGAAGCGCCGAAATGAGAATTGGAAAGAGGGGGGGGGGGGGTATGGGTGAGAGTTAAGGTCTAGTTTTCAACGGGGTCGCTGTGAAGGCTTCTATTCCCGCGCGGTTCTCTCTCTCTCTCTACGTTATAGTCAATGGTTCAAGGTCGAATTGAGTGGGCGCTGCTTGGAAGAAGCGGAGCACGGCTTACTCATAGTTGCTATGAAATACACCCAACGAACCGGGATACAAATATGGGCGTACAGCAAGTTTATCCGTGTACGATAAAAAACATTGACTAGGAGAACTAAGGGCCTTAGACACAAAGATAGCCTTATGTGACACAGGAAACCAGCTGCTGCACTTAGCCGGACAGCAACCTGCTTTAGTGTGTGTAGCTTCAGTCTTCAGCGTTATGACGGCGTCAGTGCAGTCAGTGCAGGGAATGACGGCGTCAGTGCAGTCATCTGTAAGGGTAACCCCGAAAGCGAGCGGGGCCGCCGTATATGATCCAAAATTCACTTGAGGGACTTCATATTTTGAACCCCCCCGCATATTACATTGTTAGGGAGCGCCAGTGCTGGTGCTGGTCGGCCGAACGCCAGATACAGTGGGCAGTCTAAGCACGAGCAGCGACGTTCAGGCGCTCAGCACCACCACGTGCTTTCCATGTGACGTCAAAGCGAAGCTGAGTCGTCTCCTAAGTCAAAACTTCGCGCTCTCCCCGCGGGCGCCAGGGGAGCAGAGGGAGCGAAGGGAGCAGCGTTTGAAGACGTCGCCCCTTCTGTGCGAGGTCTTAAAACGCAGCTTCCTCTGCGTAGCACTGCAACGAGGCTGAATGCCTCTCGAGTTTCGGGCGGATGGGCCACGCTCCCTTTCTTTTATCCCAGTTACGGCGAATCACCCGCTAGCTGACTCGCGGGAGGAAGGTGCACATCCGAGAGGATATTCCACTCCTTCAGGCGGGCAAAGTGTCCAGCGAGCCAGCAAGCGAGCTGCCGTGAGCCCGGTGCTACCAACAAATGCTACGCACGTAGGAATCACACGCAGCAAATGCAGCCAGGTTTCGGCATTCTGCCCCTTGGTTTATAAAACTACGAGCACAATGTGAGGGAGGAGGAGGGGGGATGCATAAGGCGGGCTGCGTATGCATAGACATGTTCTTTCTTTTTTTCGATTCTCGCCTTCCGCGCTAATTACGCGTCATAACAGAGAGGAGATTTTGCCCAAAGCATAACACACCTGCAGAAAAAGGGAATCACCGGCGGTCGATCGTGCAGAGCTGTGGCAGAGACGACGCAGCTAAAAACAAGAGCGAGCACAGCACGTCAAGCAGCAAGCACAAAGGGTCATTATCTTAATAGACGCCCGACCTCGCGTTCGCTCGCCTCCTTTTAGGGTCCCCCGTTCGTACGCCCCCGAGCCACTTGCCGCATCGGCCCTTGTCAGGGCGAGAGCAAGCCGACGCTGGGCGGAAAACTCCACGCGGTACTCTACAGTGCTAGTACGCCCACTTATGATCCCGAACGCGCCCTAGGCCCCCGTATGTACCCGCTCGCAGCCATAGACAAAGGGCGCGCCGCGCTCCATTGCACGGGACAAACTTTCCGGCCCCGGGATGTGCTCCGATCGACATCCGTGGCGGCGGCTGGGGCCCCGACCCAGTGTCGACCGCACGCAGGCGCTGCGCCGAACCACCACGGAGCTATGCTGTGCGCTCGCACCCCGCACAGCCAGATTCGATCAGTGTTGGTGCCTCGAACGGCAGGCCGGTTCGATTGAGCGTGCTTCTCTTGTGCCGCCTATCCGCCCACCTATTTCCGACAGCAGGCCGCGTCTTCCCGGGCTTCCTCACTGAAATTCGACCGCCGCAACTCGCAACCCCAGACGAGCAGTTTTGTGTGGCTTTTCAGCAAGCTTTGTGCCAGAGGCGGAGAAGCTCGCCGCACGTGCCCTCGTCTCGCTACCGCTCGGCTGTGGTGGAGTAGCAACGCGAGGAGGTTCTTCCTATGCGGTACAGTCGAGCCGGCTTGTGCATATTACAGCGTCCAGCTACAATCTCCAACCTTCCCTTCCTCCTCTATCCTGTTCCCCCAAGTTGCTTTATTTTTTCTTTTTTTGCACTGCTTCACGCAGGACTAGACAACATTCCAAGATCTTTGCCATGCTCAATCGGCCCGAATATTTTCGCTGCGCCCGGCGTCATATTAGGACGGGGGGAAGCAGAGTTATGAAAATGGTGGGTCATGGAGCAGGAGCCCTTAAGCGGCAGTTTGAGCCACGCAGGTCATTGTTGACAAAAGCAAGAAGAAAAAAAAACAAAATGAAGCCTACGTAGTAAAAACAACCTAGGAGAGATGATGTGCGATGCACAAGTGCCCAGTGCCTGAGACATGAACACACATGCTGACAAAGGAACCCCGACAAAAACACATGACCGAGAACGGCGATGTCATGTCTAACGCTATCGCTGTCGCGCCTTCATAGCTGCAACCCACCGCCACAGTGTCGGTGAATCCAGGGGATGTAGAATTGAATTGCTGGCGGCAGTCTCGTCAGGTCACAGGGGGGTAGCCTTCACCCGTGTCGTTCAGGGCCATACATTCCAGACGATGCCTCCCCAACTCGCAGTGCGAGGAGACGGAGTAGACAAAAGATGAGGCCCTACCATTTCTGCGTAGAGAGAAAAAACGTTTCCGGACGGGATTTCGGAACCAAATGTAAAGAAAGGGGCGGGCGAAGAGAAGACAGACCGCATTTGTTTCCCTCTTTAGCTGCAACGCTCCTAGACGCAGCACTTGTGTATGCGTGAGGGCAAACTTCGGCCCAATTTTTTACCAATATTTATTGCCATTGTTCCGGGATCTGTTTCGCGCCGCAAGCACCATTTTCATGCTTGTATTTTGCATGAAAAATAATCGCGTCAGGCTGAAGGAAGCCTTCATGTCTACTGATTGCGCTGGTTTATCATCAAACTATAGACGAATTGTGCGTCTAACGGGCTGCTGAACGCACACGTACTACCGCCAATATATATGAAAGGCTGCAGATCACTTTGGACAATCCCATATTCTTCCATGTGCGTTCAAAGTTGGTCCTCGTGGGCCCGATTTCCTGCGCGTCTCACAAACCGCCATGGCCGCCGGGAATTGAGGCTACACCCTCGTGTTATGCATGAAGCACCACCCGAGACACTGTACGTGTGTCGTATTCCCCATGTAGGGAAACGTGGAAAGGATGAGGCTTATTTCTGTTTCAAATAACTTTGACAAGCCGCAACTGTTACGGTTGACGTAACCTGTCGCAGGTGATGGTATTAAACATTTATTGCGGCCCTTTAAATACAAAAAAGAAGCAAATATCTACGCTTCCCATTGCGTAAATTAAGCCCGACAGGTCACAATACAATGAGTGGAAGTTTACCTTTTTCTTCTGTGAAACTCGTCGCTCACATTGAGTGCTATGAAACAAACCAACCGAGCAAGCAGTGAGATGTCCAACCAAGCCGGCGAGCAAGTGGTTGAGTCGGCTAGGGATCAAAGGCGCGCTACCCATCGACAGGACGCGAGACAGAACTGAAGCGACGCGAGAGTTGACTCTGGAGAGGTACATTAGTTGCCCGCCTGCCTCGAGCGACGTCAACGACGTTGAGATCATGCAGGCCGTTGCTATGAGAGCATGTACGGCGCTTGGGCACTTGCTATATCACACAGATTACGCTCCAAAACGAGCTACTTGCTCGCGAGACTTTTAGAACTTGTTGTTCCGATAAATCAACGAGAACTCTTTTCAAGACGCCAAAGCTACAAAACCCCTAGCCTACTTAGAGGGCCACTGTAACACTTTTTTATACTTTCTGTTTTTAACTTCTAAAGTGACTCCATGAAAATGGTAAATCGAGCGTGCCCAGTCCTTGGATGAGGTAGTCGCAAAATAGCCTATAGCCAAATATCGCTGGTGTACGCTTAGAAATTCCCTCAAAAGATTTTAAGCGACGCTTATATAGCTAGGGTTCGTTATTTTTTAATTATGCGAACAAAAACTCCCGAGGCTTCACTTGTCTCTGAAGGTTGAGGCATTCGGTAGGGCGAGGTCTTCTATAGCGCGAAGCTGTCGAAAACTAACGTTTCGGTGGGCGTGCCGTTAGCACGCGATACCGCCAAAGCGGCACGCCGTTTAAAACGTGATTTGCACCTCACGCTTACACGTCGTATCCCTTGGATATGCATCTTCAGTAGATTACAAATAAGCACCATTTTCAAGATAAGGTTGAAATCACTGACTAGACCGCGCGATGTGTGTATGCTGAACGCCCTACAATAAAGCCCGCCTTAAGGAGCTCTGATCCTGATGATGACCTGATTTCACGTTCGCAGGCCTGTGGGTAGAATATGGGTGATTCGTTCGTCCAAAGAGTGGGCAGTTATGCGGGTACACCCTCGTGGTGGAAAAAATGAAATAAGGGAAATAAAAATAAAAAATTAAAATTAGAAAATGTTTTATAAACAGAGGAAACATTCAATATTTACATTAATTTTAATATAAAATGAAACATTAAAATCAAGTTTTAATAGAGACCATGGGTTACACAATTACAAGCAACATTAACCATAGATGTACAGACGTGAAAACTGTTAATGACCATCAATACATGCAGCGCAGCCTGCTGATAGCCACCGGAGTGATTAGCGAGATCAGTGAATGGCGCTGTAGCAGCTAGGCATGGAAGAGTTATTTCGGATTCTTCCGTGTTTGAGGGGACAGGGTTCGACACAAAACCTCTCACCCCGACAGGGGCCAACGCCTATTATTGAAGATATCTTCAGCTGATAACCAGGGAAGTTTCGATCTCGCCTTTTACACGCTTCTTTGGCACATACGTTCAATTCAGCGCCCTGAAGTTTTAGCACGCGTGGGGAAGCATGCGAAGTGGCGAAGACTGGCTTGCAGCCCCGCTCTTTTGGCGCCAACGCTAGGTGAGTAATCACCGGCAATAATATTCACGCGTTAGCTTCCTCTATTTTCACACCCCGAAGCACGTCCGAGGACCACGCTGTCTGCAAGAAAAAAATTCGACCACCTTCGCAGTTGAGATGCGAAGACTGAGTAAAGGCTGGAGCTGGGGATCTTCACTCGGCAACTTTCACTGACGATGATGATGCATGATTGTGGGTGAAGTGAAAGAAAAACTGTTCCCAGGGCGGGAATGGAGCCTGGGTCCCTCGCGTTATGAAGCCGGCGTCTATCCAACAGCTCCATTGCCACACGGTCGAAGCGAACGCCAAGCAGCAGGTACCCATTAGCGCCGTACACCCCAAACCCAAACATATAGGGCTACGGCGTGCACACCCCAAAAGTTGCTGTGGGTATTCTAGAAAAGTGGCGTGTACCTCCAGAGTCGCGGTGTGCGATTGGCCAACCAAGGAATCCATTACGAGAAAGCTTCGAGTTCAACCATCGTCGTCGTTAGACGGAGCGGTGCATGATTTTGTTACCTCTGCCCTTTCCTTAAGAGAAACATGGTTAAAAAGCGAAGCTTTGTCCATGCAAATTGAGTTAGATCAAAGTCCACAACCCTTCCTTCTCAAGTATAATATCAAAATTGCCAAAGTCTGAAGCCAACCCTGCCAAAGTCCGCAGCCAAAGTCTGAAGCCAACGCCCGCACTACGAAATCTAGGAAATTCTGTACGTTGGATGAAGCTCAGCCTCAGTTGTGGTTGTTCATTGCGTGTTCACCATCAAGCTTTGCGTGTTTTACGTTTTAACAGGAAAGTGTTTTATTCCCGGATACACAAAGATTTCCCATACGTCATATTCGTCGCGGATCAGTACAACCAGAGTCCTTCAATCCTTCAAAGCATTGAAGGACTCTGGTACAACGAAGCAAGCGGGTTGTAAAGGGTGCACCCCTGCACACAGGTGCTTCTTGCGGGGAAGAAACCTTTAGTACTAAGGAGTACGTTTACTTGGGGTTGTTCGTTTTCCTGTGTTATATTTTATCACGAAAAGGTTTTATGCCGGGATACACCAAGATCTCACTGACTTCATATCCTTCGCGGAAATGACGCCAGTACATCTTTGGCGAAGCGACCTACCAGCAGGACGTCGCTCGCCGAGCACACCCACAAGGCAGCCGCCGTCCCGCAAATCATGCTCAGCTGCAGATTTCGCTGCGCATTTCACTTGCGTGTTTTACCGATTCTCGTGACCGAAAAATCAACCACAGTATTTTTTTTTGTTTAGGAAATGTACGTCTGATTTTTTTAAAGATCAGCAGTCTAAATAAAAGTGTGTGCGTGTATGTATGTGGCCTTTTAGGGATAAGCGCCGCAAGCGCTAAAGCGAAATAAAATTAGCTGATACCCCTCGCCTAATATTGGTCACTTATCGATATGGTGTGCTAAAAAAGCCTCGCTGATCGTCCACCTTCACAGAGTAGAATGGGTCATGATTTTTACCTTTTTGCTGAGTTGTTCAAAGGCTCTATGCCACATAAGCAACATCGCCGCTGCATTGTAGGTTTCCTTTCATTGCAGCAATAAAGAATTTGATAAATGCTTTAAACAAATTTGATGTAATTATAGTTTTCGCAATATATCGAGGGACTAAAAAACGACAGAAAGCGTTCATTATCCCCGTTGCAGGGCACCTTCAACAGCGTATGAAAGTTGAGTGCTGAATCAGCTTGCGAAAAGCGCTGCTCCCACTGGGAAAGAGAAATTTCAGTGCGAAATCAATAAATGACCCACTCGCGAATAAGGAGGCGTTGTTTGGCGTCTGTAGCGGCGAAGCGGCTACCAACTACCTATCATTGTGAGCTCATCGTCGTGCCTACACGCCTTTTTTGCTAGTATTGCTGGTATTAGTTCGAACAGTACACCGCTCGAGCACCTTGTTGTGCCTTGGCACCCAATACGGAGCCCTGGGCTGCACTTAGTCACCACTCACGTATGTCAAGCGCGCGTCGCAAGCATGGATGGGGTGAGAAACTTCTGTGTTTGCCTGTGCGCAGACATGTAATGCCTTCCTTGGCGCAAAGCTTATTTGCGTGCGTCAGGTACTCCTCCGCGCGCGAGTTGTGCGTAGAGTATTTGCGACCTTCGTGTGGGGGTCTCGATGGGGCGTGTACTCACGTCCATGCTTTCGTTTTAGGCACCGAATCAAATTAGATGTAACGCCGATTGCAGCATGTATAGTTTTGCAACAAAGCTTGCAGCGTGCAGCTTGTTTGTTTTCTTCGCGGGTAATTTAAAAAGAATGTTTCCAATGTACCATGTTCATAGAAAGAATGGAATTTTTAGGTGCGAAGCCCCTAGGGGCTCGGGCTGAGGGCGTCTCCTGTCGTCTCATGTAGTTACGGTACTAAAACACCGGGACACTCGTTTTCCAACGCCATGCGCTACAACGTTCTATCTCCATGGGCAAAAACGCGTGCTAAAGAAACACACCGGGCCACTCGTTTTCCCACTCCTCGCGTTAGTTTTAGCATACTTCTCAGCATGCTGCGGCGTGTGACACGAAGACAACTTACGGTCAGTCTGTTTCTCATTTAATTGCTTAAATCCAGTTAAACGCAAGAGAGGGCGCCACCGCCTCAGCAAGCGCACGATTGCTCCTCCTCCCACCGTCGCTTCTCCGGCGCCCAATCAGCGCGCGCCGTGTGGCAAGAGAGAGACTTGCAATCTTTGAATGCACTTACACAATGCAGGCTTCGCTCTTCCGCAGGTTTCACGTTAGTGGAGGTGGCCTGAGATTTTGTTTTCTTTTCAGTTGCCTGCACATGCATGTTATTGTTCTCCGCCGCTGCTGACCTCGTGGCCCTCGGGGCCTCCCAGTGGTTAGGTTGCCGGTTTCTTGGCGTAAAGGCCCCGGGTGCGATTCCCGGAACCTCCCTAACGGCATTTTTTTCTCGAGGCGCGCACTCCCATAACCTGGTCGTGGGCTCCTTGCGTCCTCGCCACTTTCCGTCATATTTCTTGGCCTAGGATTTCCTCCCGCTCTATTTCGCCGATGATGAGAGTTTTCTGTTAACGATCCGCACGGACATAGCTCAAGCTTAAACATTTCCGCTGTTAAACATCACCGCACCGCACCAGTGATAAGCGATTGCATGAACGGGCGCATCCACGCTGAATCGCAGCGCGACTGGTTGTAGCCGTAGCAATAAGCGGAATAGCTAGAGCGAGCGTGCTTCCGCTGTGGGATTAGCCTGAAGAAAGCGTCGTCAGAAGCCTTAGAGGCAGGCTTAAGAACGAAGTTTATCTGGCAAATACTGCTTGAATGCTCTTTCTTTTCCTCTCCCTTTTCCTTGAGAAGGCGCATACTGCGCATGAACGTAAGCAAGCCGTTGAATTTCGTGGCAAATCATTTGAGTGGATGAACAGGAGCGCGCGCGCACGCATTCCGTCACGCGCACACACACTGGAAACATTTGGCAGTTCGCCAAGAGAAGCTGTCACTATTTAGATCGATTACAACCCCGCGTCTTTCCCTCAGCAGAGCCTCGGACCTGTCAGACTCGGAAGTGTGAATGTCATTCTTCGCTAACTTTCCCAGCTTTAAGTTTGTGCGCCTTTTGCTCGCCACCGTAACCTGCATCCGGGCGCCTCGGTGCTCCGCTTCCCTCTCCTTAACCCGTCTAATGCCTTCCTCGCTTCCCTCGCGTCGCATAGAAACTGATGGCCTTGAATATAAAAAGCGCAAATGAACAACACCGGCAGCAACAACAAAGCGCGCGTAATCGCATTTCTCCCCTCTCGCGGCGGCCCAACAGGCTAAGCCCGCGTACACCAAGTGTTCGCGCCATGTACGCTAATGAAGCGAAGCGCTCGTCGCACTCCGGACGGCTCTCTACGCGCATTATGCATGCACCGGAACACGCGCGTGCGCTTACTCGCCCTTGTGTGCACAAGAGACGTGTACCGGCGCGGCGGGAATAAAGCACGCAGCACCTTTCCGGAGAAGGGGGTGGCAGGGGGGTCGCGCAAATAAGGCAACGAACCGTAGGGACGCAAGCACAGACCCCGCATCTCTCCAATCCGTTCGTGTGGGCTCTCACTGTGACAGAAAAAAAGAACGAAAGAAATCGCCACTACGGGCTCGAGGCGCAGTCCACTGGACTCTGAACCCCTTGCAGACCCTTTCTCTCAGCCATCTGGCAGCCCTTTCTTCAATTTGTCTTGCAATTACCTTGCCCCGCGTACAACCAACGGCAAACAATACACATCCTTCTCTCCTTTCTGTTTGCTTTTTCATTAAGGTGGTTTTGTCTTGGGCTGGTAGCGGTTTCCGTCTGCTGTTACTCCAATAGAACGAGGTTCATCCTTGCCTGATTGCGACTTTTGTTACTACTTTTCGATTTCGGACGCCGAGTATGCCCGCATTTTCGGGTGAAGCTCACGAAAAGAAAAGCAATTAGAGAAGGCCACACTTAACGCAAAGCGAAAAAATCGGCTATACTTCATCTCTGGAGGGCCCAAAACATACAGCCAGGAGCACTACAGCCGCTTACAGGCGTTCAACTGGACACTCATGATCGCGCATTCACAGCCAATAATAAGTGCTTAGGTGTCCCCGGATTTTCGTCAATTGCAGTGGTTCAACTTCAGTGCTGCCCATAACCTCGCGCTTTATGATCTCGAAACAAAACTTCCACGCGTATGCAGCGATGATCGCCGGTTCAGCGAGTGTTGCCAAAGAGGCGGCCATCACTAAGTGTCAATACTTGCGACAGTCTCTGTTGTTTTTGATTATCTAGGTATACGTCCCCCAATAGGCTTCCACGTAACGCCACTCATGCATTGGAGATTTTTCTGTGCAGAAGTAAGGGTGGGGCGCAGAAAAGGAGGGCATGTATGCGCTGTGGCAACCGCACACAAACTCGCGCTGAGCGGAGTCTGGCGTTTTCCCATAGCAAATGTTGGTTACCACAAACTTCTTCGACCAAGTTCGGTCTCTCGAAACCAAGCTATTTTCTGCCACTTATCTTCGTTTGCTTCGCCAAGGAAGTCTCGGAACATCGTATACAATATTAGTGTAACAATGTGGAGAGCAGGCCCCCCGTGAGGATAGCATTTACCGCGGCTCCCGCATACGCCCTGCACCTTCAACACGGGAGGAAGCGCTTTGTGCGTACGCCCGCTCTTGGGGCCCTTCGAAGTGCCTGTGATCGGCCGGCCGTAATTTGCTGTTGGTAACCCGGCAATCGAAGTGAGCGGCCGAACCACTCACCGACTCATTCCTTTGCACGGCGGCATCTGAGGAGGAAACCCTCAGCGGCTCCCTTTTCTTTCAGCGCCGGCGCTGACGGCGAGAAAAGGGGGGCGTCAGCCGAGGCGCGTCTCCTGGTACCCTTGCTCTTCTTTCATTTTTGCCCCAGCTGGTGTTACTCGCAAAAGCCGCTGCAGCCGGCCATTGTTTTTCTCCGCCCATAGGGCATCTTTAGTTATATTTCTCTGCGTAGACGTTCCAGGGAGAAGGTGGCCGTCCGTCATTACGGCCGCACCTCGGGCTTCTTTTTGCACGTTTTCATGCGCTCGTTACCGCGTTTTTTCGCTTCCGTGAGCGACGAAGCTAACGCGCGGGCAAGTGCAAAGGGGTGGCGGCATCGCCGAAGAGGCTGGAGGGTCAACCAGTGTTTACTGAGTGTTTATGCTTGCCGCAGTGCGACTACACTGTAGAGTTTCGCCGCGGGCGCGTGGCGTACCTGCGTTGTTATATTAGTATAGGCTGGAGGAGTTGGGCCGCATCGCTCGTGCTTAAGCGCGGGCCGTCCGCAAAGCCCAAAAAGAGAGATCGCGATCGAAGCCTTCTTCGGCACGTCTTCCACTCGTCGACGTGGAGGGCGAGAACAGGGCCGGAAGCATGATTGCACCTCTGGCGCTGATGGCCGGTGGCGAAGGGATAATGCGTTGTGCGTGGTCTCCGTGTACGCCCGCTGCAGCTCAGGCCCTCGGCGCGCGTGCGTACGTGCGCGCGGCGAGTGCCTGCAGGTATACACATGCTCCAAGGCGTTGGTCCGTTCTCCACTACTTTGTCTCGGGCGTGATGGGGCGCGCTTTTACGCCTTGAAGGGCAAGAGGCGGCGCCCTGTTTGTTTTGATCGCCGCGCCTAGGAGGGTGTGGTGCCTCATCAAAAAATTACGGGGAAAGTGTGCGCTCTGGCCTCCGTCTCAGTTACGTGCAACGCTGGCGAAGCTGGTTTGTACGCGTCATCACCAGGCTCGTTTCCGAACCAGCGAGGCTCGAGGATCCCAGAGGACGCGGGCACTGCAATTCGTCCTGTCCTTACCGCTCTCGCTGCTGTCAATGTCAGGGAATTCGCATTGACGTTTGTCTCTATTCGGCCTGTCCTGTAGACAGAGCGGCATCGCAAGGCATGAGCGAGGCAAGTAAGACAAGAACCGAGTAATCAACGAAACGTGTTATTCGAACGCGCGAGCTAACGGTGGGGCGACTTGGCCATTTTAATTCGGACGAAGGTTTGTGACGATTCGCTGAGGAAGGCGCTGACCCCTGGTTATTCTAGGCAAAATTGCCTTTCACCATTCCTATCTTCATCTGAAATACTTCAGTGAGCTTGATAACAAAAAACCACGGGGGTACACTGTTCTGGTATCAACATATGAACGATAGAACCTCTTAAAGATTGTCAATATTAACAGGGTGAAAGATCGTTTCATCGACGTTCGCAGCGTCGAGGTTTCGTGGCTTCCACAGTATTTCAGACTGTTAGTGGTATATCTCCATCGCTCCACAATCGAGCATACTCGCACAATGTGCGTACCCATTCAATGTTTTGCGGTATAGTAAATCAATGATGGAATCATATCTGTTGAACTCAATAACGTGCCGCTGCGCCTTGTCTTCCGCTGCGACGAGAATATCAATGATGTATCATGGGCACGTTAAAGTCGGATGAAAGTGGGGCTTTACCAATAAATTCGCTTGCTGTGCGGCCTGCGGTACTTATCTTCGTATTTTTGAAACCTTCCGAAAGCGCAACAGTCAAAAAACTCGGCACGAACAAAGGGAACACGGGACGAGCGCTTCGGCAACAAAGTAACCCCGTTTTAAGATTCAAATTAAAAGCTTTGGGCGCTGAAGAATTTATGTATAGTACACCGCAGTGTGGGGCCAATGGTTAATTTAGACCACCCGCATACTTTTAACGTATCCTGAAAGCTCGCTTAGGCGGTATTTGCGCTTCTCTTCTCCAGAAGCAGAACAGCCGCAGCCTTGTGGTCAGCTGACTATCGCCTTTGCCACTGAGTTAGCGATGTATTGAACGCTTGTCGCCGTCTGTAGTGATGCCTGTGATAAGCAACGACACTCTGGAGGCCACTCCTTGAGGAGCCCTTCAGTTCCCATTTCGGCTCTTCACTCTAAGAAATAAGGGAGAGAAAAGGGAGGAAATCCTGCTTTTCCTCCCTTGCGCCCGTCCGTTCCTCCCCTCCAATGATGAGACGTTGCGCGCCCTCTTTCGGAAGCCTTCAGAGGGAGAGAATTTCCTCCCTCCGGCGGCACGGGGAGAACGGGGAGGAGTGGGGTGTGGACGACTCTTCAGCGTTCAAGCGTACGCTTTTGGCGTTTTCTCGTTTATCGTAGCGTAGCTTATTTATAATTTTTTAGCGTAGCTTATTTAGTGACGCTAGCGCGAGCGGCTGCGTCGTTCGGCGGCAGCGCGTCGACACGCAATAGAGGACGAGTAACCGCATGAGACCGGCGAAGTCGCGCGCAAGTCGCTGCGTCGACGGGCATTGCTGGACACGTATGACATCCTGTTGAAGTCGTTTATGAGCAGTTATTGTCGATTCTTGAACTACAATTATCCAGACTTTAGCTTTAGCCCCCCCCCCCCCCCCCCCAACAAAAAAAAAAATCGCTTGTCGTCATTAGTTATTGCTAAGTATGTTGGCGGGCAAATATTTAAATGCTGCGAAATGTATCTCGAGCCATCACGGTCAAATCAGAACAACATAAGATAGGATGATAAACGAAGACGCACCTCGTACACCTTCTTTACTTGCTACTTGATTTAACCTTCATGCTGTGTACCGACTGCACGTTCAGGAATTGAAATTGTAAGCAAAACCAATTTCAGCGCTGCCGTAACACTGCAGTTACCGTGGAACGTCATTTGTACGTTGAAAGGAAAGGTACTCTGGCACTCTGTCTGTACCCTGTAAAAAAACTGATCAAACTCTCGCCTCAAAAAAAAAAAAAGGACAACGGCTTTGTTAGGATTCGAACCATGGACCTTCAAGTTATCAGTCCGGCTCGGAGCCGCTCGACTACGCGAACACACAGGAAACTTCTTAGAATCCGGTGTACCAACTGAGGTTGCCTACGAATAGTGTCGGGTATGCTTTCTTTTGGTTGTATTTGATAGATTTTAGCAATGGTAAAGGCTGCTTTCTTCTTAATTCGCTCGGCCAGCGAATTCATGCGGCTCAGCCGTCCGGCTCGGCCATCCGACTCGAGTTGGCTCTGCCCATCGGCCTTCGGCAACATGGCGGCGGCGACCTGCGGGGACGGTGTGCGTCGTGCGTCGCACAACTTGATTGTGATATCAAAACGACAAGCACTTGCAGAAGTTACGACAGAGCATGTCGGTTCTGAGTCGGTAGTGCGATATGCGTTTATCGTTGGTTTATTTCAAATGTTCGCGCTTTGTGTGGAGCCGAGGCAGAAAAGGCACCAGTACCAGCGTCTGCGGTGTGGTGCGCCGTGTTTTCGTTTTCTATCAAGTGTGTAGAGATACGCTCATCGTGCTCATCGCTAGCGCGAGAGGACCGATAAGTCCAATTCATCGTGGCCCGGCTCTCGCGCGCTCGGAGCTGTCAAGGTCTGTCTCCGCGCTGGGATCATCGACAACGTTCAAAATACGGTCACTGTGCGTGAAATCAGCGCGCCGGTCAGCGCTTGTGTACAGTGCAAGTTTTCATATCAAGTGCGTACGCCGTGCTGTTATCTTCGCTTGATGTATCGAAGTTTGGCTCTCGCAATCAGCCGTGTGCACCAAAATCCACGATAATGCGATTGACGTGTGTGGTACGTCGCAGTTCTCCCGGAGTTGAATGTGTGTTGTATGTGGAGCTACGGCGCCGCAATCTCCGATACTGCAAGAAACACATCGCATCCGAGAGGTGCACCTTTTACATCATTTCCCCTGTGTATATCTGCGCCGTTGGTGGTGATGTGTGGCGGTTTTTCTTCGTTTTAAAATGTGGGTGCCGCTGGTGGACTGCAGCGTTCCCAAACCAGCGACGTGAGTGCTCCGCTAGTTTGCCTATTCTAGTGGCCTTGTGATTTGGTGGCAACTGTGCTTTGAGCAGCAACTGCAGTGTGTGTCCAGGCTGTCTTTTTTTTTTTTTTTTCGTGTTCAGCACTGCCTGGTTACGTGAAGGGTGCTTCATGCGAGATGCTGTTTCGGTTTGGGACTAGTTTTCGTGGTCATTTCACTTGCAGCTGTTGTTTGTTTACGCATACCGCGTATAGGCACTAGGTAACGCTTCCATGCACCACTATCTGAAAAAGTACCTTTACTAATGAAGCACGTGGTTATTGTTAATGTAATCATCATGCAGTCATGACATATTCCTGTGAGTAATGTTTACACACCATGTTCACAAAATGGTTTTTATCATAAACCTTTTCAAATGCCCATTTACGCTTTTTTATTATTGTTGTTTGCTTTGAGCCACAGCAAAGTTGGCTATGTTTTGGTCTTCCCTGAACTCTTAAAATGCCAGCACTGTCAATCATCAGTGAACATTCTTAAAGCTGAATCGGGGGTAATTCGTGTTCAGTGGGTGGCACACATGACTTCTTTTGAGAATCCCTCTTTGGTCCCAACGTATCTAGTATTTTTCAGCTTGATTAAGCTAATCGAATATGAGGGGTCCCAATTTGCTGCTTTGTTGTTTGGTTCTAGGGATGAACTGAAAAACCCGAGCTGTGACTCTGATTAGCTTAAAGATTTTGCCATAGTGTTCCAGATTGATCATGCCCGACTCAGCAGTTGGCGATGTCGCTGCAGGCAATGATCTTGTTTTCTTCCTTTCCCCTAGTTCAATTTCATCGTATATCGCTTTCGGAACCACTCGTTCCCAATATGCATGCGGGACAAATCCACAGTGCTTTGCTCTGCTACAGTATGTTTTTGGCCAGCTGCATGGCCGGGATCTTGCGTGCTGGATTTTCTTTTGCCGGATAATGTCTACATACGAACTTGTCTGCGAGGCATTGAATTTTAGTGACTCAGTTGCACGCGAACGGCTTCCAGCTGCCAACATCTTCATGAATCCAATGGAGTGCTGTTGTTGAATCTGTCCGTAGGTAGATCTTTGAAGGATGTTGCTTGAGGGTTTCCAAAATAAAGCCACTCAATTGAACAGCAAGCAGGCATGCCATCAGTTCCAGTCTCGCCAGTGTAATTTCCTTGCCTGGTGCCACCCTTTGTTTTCTTACCAGAGTTGTCGATCTTGTACCGTTTCCACCCTCCAGGGTGAGGTAGGCAACTGCCTCATATGCCATTGGACGGGTATCTTCAGAAATGTGAAAGCAGTCCGCCCTCCCTCCATTTGTTTGCTACCTGTAGTACCGGGGTACTTGAACCTCAGGGAGATAGGGAGTATGTCTAGCTACACCTTCCAGGCCGCCGTGATGTAGTTAGGTAGCGTGTTCAAGTCGATGTTTTTACACCACAGTTCGTGGAACAGGACCTTGGCATGGACAACAAAGAGAGAAAGCCCCCTCTCCCCCTCCCCCCTTAGTGGTTCATGTTGAACCTCAGTGCAGACGACAAGACGCAGTGCGATAGCAACACGACACACGAAGCACTGCTGTGTCCTGTTGTTTGCGTTAGGGTTCAACATTCATCACCAATTCTCCCAAGTTTTCACGTTGCACCCTAGTGGGTGTAACGCCATTGTTTGCAACATGGGCCAATTTGTGAATGGTTCTATGCCATGAATACAATCCATGCATGGAGAGAATGTTATGTTAAGTGGCCAGCACACGGGTCCCACTTACATCGCAAAAGCTTCAGCACACCCGACAAATAACCGAGATGCATGGTAGCCTGGGAGTCGCGTTGAAATTACTGGCGTAGCATTTTACTGCTTCAAACATTTCAGTTGCATTGTTGTAGAGCTTCACTGCAGCTTTCTCAATTTCAGCTCCTGTGAGCACGGCATCCGTGTATGTCTCACAGTTTAAGGGTACTGCTCTTTGTTTAAGTGCGTTGAAGCGTTTCAGAAAGTAGAAATGGGTTAGCTATCATTCCGAAAGGGATTCAGGTCATTCAGCAAGTCAAAACTGGTGAACGTGGTACACCCGGTTTTGGTATTGCTTGAAACCACAGGAAACCCAATGCATCTCTGTCCACTGGTTTTATGCCAACCTTTAAAAATGCTTGTTTGATATCCGACCCTAGCACCACTTGATGTCTTCGGAAGTTCCGCAATAGGGCGTATGCACTGGCCTTTTGACGGTGCGACGATGCTACCTACGCGACGACACCGACACCATATCCACGGTTGCATTCTGCCGTGCAGGCAGCATGCTTCCCGACGCAAAACGTGGTTTGCAGCACGGTGTTGGTAACAACGTTCGTGTGGGCAGTGTTTTTTCTGTGTGATTCGTGGGTTTGCGAATGCCTTGTCACAGGGACTAGTCAGCATTGTTGTTGTTTCGAAATTTTGGACTGTGCTGTTCACACTTCCACAACCGCATACCCGAAGCAGGCCGCACAACAAAAGCAAGCATGTCGCTTTTTTTTTTCTGTTTTGAAGCGAGGCTAGAGCAGTGCTTGAAGACAGTCTGACTTCATGCAACGAATTCGCAAAGAAGCTATCGATGATGGGTCTAATCAGTACCGAATCAGGCGCGCCCACTTTATTTCAGGTGAAGACGACGGGCGTCAAAGCTTTCACCTCATACCTTGCACACGCTTGTAACACGCTGTGTTAAGGTAGCTGGCGTACTTTATCGATGAGGCTAACCCGACTGGGCATCCTGCCGCAGCCTTGTCTACTTCGAGTGTTTTTAGGTGAATACGTGTACATGAAATGCAACTTTTGGTCAGGTAATAGTGTGCATCCAACCCTTGTATCGTCTTCGACTGCTCTTTAATGACCAAGTGCATTCTGTGATTATGCGCTAAAACTTGACGTTGGCTATACAATTTAACTACTTCAAAAACAGCGCAGAGGTGAAGACTTTTGGAGTGACAAACTAGAGCAGTATTGTTTATCACTTGTCTTGGTGCTGTTTTTGAAGTATTCAAAGCCTGTTCCATAACCTCGTTTTGCTTATAATTTCCACCTCGTCTACACCGAAAAAAAAAATGCACTTGAAAATTATCGGTGGAATCTTTGTCAACATGGCTGCACCAAATTTTATATATATGTCTCACGATCGCTTCCACCCAGAGCCGCTGCGTAATTGCTCACCTTCATTGGGAGCTTAGGTAAATGAAACGGGTGCAACAGACTCAGTACTGATTAGTCCCATTACCGATAACTTCTTTGTGAATTCGTCGCATGAAGTCAGACTGTTGTCAAGCACTGCTCTATACTTTTCCACACCTGCCAGGTTTCCCGAATTATCCGGGAGACTCCCGGATTTTGATGGTTTTGTACAATTGTATGGTCGAAACGAAAATCTCCCGAATACACACCCGTGTTTGGCTCAACCTTTCTCCCAGTCTAGCCACATTGTGCTGGAGCTACCCGACTACCCAATCGCATCCTACACCACTGGACGTCGTAATAACTTGTAAAGCATAGTTGGCAATGCACGCAAGTTGAACTGGTCAGTACCACAGAAACGCTGAATGCGAGAGGCATTTCAGCATGGTAAATAAAATTTGCCCCCAGTTCCGATCATCAAGTTCTCGCACAATCCGAGGTCAGTCGCGTTCTTTTGGCGAAGTGTAGCAGGAACGAACATTGTTATGCTCGGCAGTACTCCCAGGGGTTGTTAAAAAAGACCGCATCGAAGATTTAGCAGCTGACCAGTCGTGTAGCTGGTTAGTAGTTTGGACGAAACAGTTCAGCTACTACTCTGTTGTGTTGTAACTAAATTAGAAATGCATGTAAATGGAAATCATTCCATTCTGTTGCTACTAATTTTTGTATCCCTCCTACTCCCCCCCCGGGACTCTCCCTAATGCCATCTCGGCAAACCTGGCAAGTATGATTTGCTTCGAAGCAGCAAAAAAGAAAAAAAAGTGACACGCTTGCTTTTGTCATGCGGCCTGCTTTGGATCTGCAGTTGTAGCAAGCGTGCACAGCGCAGTCCGGAATTTCGACGCGAAAACAATGCTGACTACTACTTGTAACAAGGCATTCGCAAACCCACAAATTACTCGGGAAAAAAACACTGGCCATAGGAACGTTCTTGCCAACACCACACTGAGAACCACGTTTCGCATCAGGAATGGCACGGCCCATGCCATGCCATGAAAATGCAACCGTGTAGATGGCATCGGTGCTGCTTAGCAAATTGCACCGCCACGCATTTGAAAGCACATCGCATACGCCCTATAGACTGACTAAATCGGTGGTCAGGTTCAGTGCGCTTTAGAAGTTGTTGAAATATTTTGGTGAGTTACTGTGCGATGAGACATCAAAACCACCCGAAGCTAGTGAGAGTAATGCGCAACAGCCTAGTGCAGCATGTAGTAAACGGCATCGGCTTCACTCGTACTGTCCATAAGTTTTGCTATTCCTAGCTGGTCGTAGTTTCTGCTCACAGCATCGGTAGTCCTGACACAATTCTGGGGAGTTTAGAAAGTGTTCTATCAAGTGGTGTAGCGACATTGGCTTGTAAGGAAGTGCCTCCTTCTAATGTCCATCCATTTGTTTGGTGGTCTCCAAATAAAATTTAACGTTAGGATGTGGGCTGTTTGTTTCCTCGATGTCGTTCACTCCAGTTGATTCCAGTGTCCAGGACTTGGTCAACATATCAGCCACATTTCTTTCGATGGCAGACATTTGCAGCATGACTGTTTTCGTGTACTGCGCAGCTCCCTGAAAGGCTGCCACTCCTACCGTTGTGCGCAGCTCAATTCTTGGTAATTTTACATTCATCTGTTGTGACGTCATCTGTTGAGGTTCGCCACTGTTCGTTTTTTCAATTACATGAATTGCTGCTGTTTGACCCGGAGAGTTGCTCTCGGTCACCATACAACTACTGCTGCAGCCGTGCCAAGCATTGCATGATGCGGTCAGTGTACTCCTGTACTTGGGTACATTCTTCCTCAAAGTCATCCTCGGAAATGAGGGGCTCAATCTCGTTGAGAGTGTCCAGCTTCATCTGTATGAATGTTAGGCGTGCATGCAGCACTCTCGATTCGTTGTGTTACTTCTTTTTTTTTTATGTGACGGACGTTTTTAGCTGTATGTTACAGATATTGTTCATCTGCCCGCAAAACACAGGAAAATAAAATAGAGGTGTGGTAATTTCTGAAAATGTCGAACACTTTGCGAATATTGTTTGCTATTCAATTTGCAGCGCATTTTTAATATTCAAAGTGCTCAATGTTTTCGAGGGTTAAAAATTTGGGAATAATTGAGCAGTAAAAGTTGGATCTGCCGCATGACATTCAAACTTTCTAGCTTCACTGCATGGCATGCCCTCTTTCACTGACTTTTTGCATGATGCCGAAGTTGTGCAAAAAAGCTTAACACGCGGTCATACTTTGATTTTATTGAAGGGTTTTAACGCGCCGACGCAACGCAGGCGATGAGGCGCGCCGTAGTGGAGGGCTCCGGATTAATTTTGACCACCTGGGGATCTTTAACGTGCGCCGAAATCTCGTACACACGGGTGTTTTTGCGTTCGCCTCCGTCAGAAAAGCGGCCGCCGCGGCCGGGAATCGAACCCACGACCTCATGCTCAGCAGCGCAACGCCTTAGCCACTGAGCCACCACGGCGGGTCACGCGGTCATACTATCACACTTAAAAAAAAAGAGAAATTAACAAGTGTATACCAACCGTGGTAGAGGTTTCAGAAGTGTCAAAGGCAGTGGGGCTCAAAATCATCGCTAATGACATCGAGGTTTTCCAGGCTTTAGCACACCATTTGCTCTCTTCTCATTTTTCTTCCACTCAGTTTTTATGTGTATACCAACTTTCAGCCTTTTGTCCACCTGCTTGAGGGTCTAGCTTCCATCAACACCAGAAGATCAGAAAATAAACTAAAAAAATCACTCCACAAAGTGAACACCCTCTTCCAAAATGCTTATGCGGAGGCCCATACTCTGTGAAAGAGAACATGTGTCATCTCTTGTGCTACTGCACGCAGCATGCAACCCAACACGAAACAGCGAAAAGAACTCTTGTGCAATTGCTACGAAAAAACTTTTCAGAACTGAATCACTTTAGTGAACTTTGGCGGTCACGCTGACACAGTGCTAGGGACAAAGGCTCTAGATTGGATGAGGTTCTATCCTCAGATCTGTTTTCCTACTACTGCCATTTTTTCAAATGTTCCTGATTTATTTCATTCTCCCTCTTATTCATTTTTCTGCGTACTCTTTCCACATTTTTTTTTTCATTTACTGTGTTCACCCCATCTGACGCAGCAAGCAATGCCATTTGTAGGGCTGTCTTCAGTATTCATTAAAGCTTTCTCTCTATCTCAAATCATTTATTTAGCATTACTATCATCATCTGGGAGGCTCCGGTGCAGTAACAGCTTTCAGCCCCATTTCATGCAGCAATGGCCTCGGTCTGCCTTGCGTGGTTCTTCCACTACACCCTGTTGCACTAAGCTCATGTGCTTGCGCTTTGTGTATAAAGTAACCGACAGGCATCCTGAGCTTGAGAATGCCTTGATTGGGCTGTGTGTCTAGCTGCCATTCCAGGTGCAGAAGAACAAATGAAAGGGTGTAGCAGTTTTGTCATCTGGCTGGTGCCAAGCGTAGAAAGAAATGGAAAAGGGCACTTGAACGGTCGGAAGCTGACTGTTTTAGCTGATATGTTGACTAATTAAGTACGTCCAAACCCACTTATAACGAACTCAATTTCTGCGATGCATACATTATATGAGGGCTAGTTATCTTCAATGGTAAGAATGACCTTATTGCAGAGAAAGGTACATCTAGTAAACTAATTTAAACTTGAGGCTGCTGCTTAATGACATTGAAAATAGTGCTTTTTACACACGACTTCGTGTGAAGGTGCTCTAGTATACTTCCTTCAACGTAAGAGAAGTTCCACAAAAAACATTAGAGCAACCTACATACCTGACCCAGTAGCAAATGTTTGCAGCTTAGATGAATCACCTAAGTTGAATGTGTCTGCCTTGTTATGTGAGGACACAGTACACACCACACAGGGTGGATTACAAGTAGACGTCTCTGTACAGGCAGCGAGGTGAGTGACTACGAAGGAAAGTTTGACATCCACCTCAATGCAGCTGTACGGCTACGAAGGATAGCCGTACAGCTCTCTCAGAAACTTCGCAGTTGAAGAAAAATTAGTCCTGGTCCAGGATGTGGTGTGTACCTATAGTGGTGTGTGGATATAGTGTGTGACTCACGGGAACTTGCGGCGAACCGTAGCTATCAAACAGGTAGGGGATTTGTTACTTTGTAGAGGAAATATACGGGATATTAATGCAAATGATTTCGTTGCTGGGGGTTATTGAAAAACCCTACCAGGTTTTTTGCACTACGTCCACTCGTTTGAAAATGACTTGTGTGTTGGACATGCATGTTATGTACAAAGCAGCACATTGGGCAAGTCATTGAGCTTCTGTTTAACATGGTGTTCACGTTTCTTAAGGGAGACAGACAGTCAGAACAACATACCAGTTCTTCCTGCCCTCTTGTGACCTAGGAAAGTTGTGAAACAGGATTAACTAGAAGCTAATAAACCAACAAGATAAAACAAGGACATTTTGAGCTACAAAAATTTGGCATATGTGTACGTTTTTTAATTGGGTATATGGTATTGTTAGTAGGTGTCAAAGTTTTTGCACGCCACAAAAACAGAGGATGTGCAGCGCTCAACGTAGTTTAATCTGGTTGTCCATTTTTCTAAGCCATTGTATTGGTGTTGAGTGCATATAATTTTTACTGATTGCAAGAACATAGTGTATGTGATGATGCTCAAATATCAATTTACATTTAAGGAACCCAGAAGAAGAAAAATATGAATGGTGCAAAATGAAAGGGTTCAACATGCATGGGACTACTTGATCATTACGGGTTGTGTGCCTATCGATGAAATGTCAATAAACCGTGCTGCAGTTTAGCATCATCTAGTGCTGATCTTTTTTTTTTCAAGTCGGCATTAGCTTAACTTATTGTTGTATGTAGCCTTGTTCACTTAACGTTGTGTGTTTCAAGTCTGTAATACTTAGTACATTTGGTAGCATTCAACAAACACCTTTTGTTGTGCTTTTACTTGCCTAACTTTGGCTGAAAGAGGCTTCATTTCAAAACAGAAGGCAGCATTAAAGGTGGAAATTATGGAAATGAATTAGACCTTTGTATCTCATTGAGACATCACTGCTCTTAACAAAACGCAGCCATCTTTGCTTATAACTAAGCTTAATTCATGTATCTATAGATCTCTAGGGCATGTTTGTTTTTGTACATGGCTGTCTTGCTTTCAAATAAAATTTAATCTGTGAGTGTCATTTTGTGTGGGGTGAACACGCTGTGTTCTGCCAAGAGCCTTCTGCAATTAGTATGAGACCAATTTTTCTTCAGCACCTCTAGCTGCCCTTGTCACTCATTTTTTAAATTTTTATTGAAGTGCATACTGCATACCAGAGGCCCAAGAAGGAGGGGCATAAAGGTGTGAAGATGAGAGATACCAACAGTTCAGGATACTACATGTGGCAGCAATGAGAAGGTTAAAATAAACTAGGTAAATATGCAAATGAATGAAGACATATCTTCAGATGTATTTTTTCAGTCGATAATACATGTGGAAAAAAAAGAAACTCTAAACCGGTGTGTACAACGGGTGAAAGAATGGCATGGTAATGACGAATAATATTTTGGAGTATGCCGTGGTCTTGTATCGAGGCCAAGTTTGTAGGATAACAACAGCAAAAATTTAAGGCATTAAGACCCTTTTTTCCCTAGTGCTGGAATCACACCAGTTTGCATGAGCTCAGAAACAGAACCCGTGCGACCATATTGTGCGACTATAGCTATAAATCTGAACAGTAAAGAAATGTAAGATGTAAAAACTTTCTCTTTGACTAATATTTGAATCTCATCAGCTTACGTGATCTCACAAACAGAATTTGTGCAATTATATTTAGAATAAATAAAGTCAACAGCCTTTCTTAGAGTCTTTTCAAGCAATTCGATATTATTTCCACTATAGGGGTTTGAGACCATGCAGGCATACTGAAGTTTCTATCAAGTTAAAGTAGGGTACAAAAGTCGTCTAACTTTTGCTGGAGCATTGGTGAGTTTATACTTTATAAAACAGACTTCACGACAAGATGAGGAAACATTGGTTTTTATATGGGACTTCAACTCGAGTTGCTAGTTTATGCAATAGCTAAACAAGTACATTTCTGAACTTCGGGCGACAGTTTTCCTGAGAAAGGGTAAAAAAATGTGAGTGTATTCTTTTTGTCGACGATATGAAGGGAGATTGGATCATCCGGTTTTAATCCCGTAACCCATTCATGACTCCAGGACGGGATATTATCAAAAATGGTGAAATTGCGTGTATATAGCCAAATCTGGATGGGCTAATTTACAGTGGAACCAATTCATTACAGAAAAATTAAAGAAAAGACCAAGGGCGCTACCATGGGGACCATTAAAAGTACGAGAAGAGTGTCAGCTCTATTCGCTCCAATCCGAAAAACAAGCAGCAACCCAGGCTACAATAAAGGAGCGAGGAGGGTGGGAGGCAGTTTGTGAATTAATTTTTTGAAATTAATTTGGCCAGACGGCAGGTACCACCAGTAAAGTGCAGGCGGTGGGTCCGACCTGCATCTGTGAGTGATTAAAAAAATTCCATTCTATTGTATGAATCCTTCATGCGTTCAGGTATATGGCATCCATATGCAGACGTATACAGGCACCTTTTTTTATAAACCCTGGGCCAGGTTCGAAGCCTGTGCTAATTTGCAAACAAAATCTGTAATGTCGGAATCAGCATAATTAACCGTAAACAACTGTACTGGAAACATTCAGCAAAGTGTTAAATGCGCCTAGTTGGGTTTTCTTTGAATTTTATTTATTAATTAAAACTATTGACCTGGTTGGGAGCCTTCGTACAGTCGTCTAGAAAAAGGAAATCTCGTTGTAGAACACAAAGATCAAAGCCGGCATCGCCATTAAAAAAAAGAAAGAAAACACCGCGGCGTCGGTCGGTGGAACTGTTCCTGTTTTTTCCAGTTACTAAATACGATCGCTGGCTGCCCGTTTTGAGGAAGTTGTGCATGTGGTTATGGGAATTTTCGGCAAAATATTCGGTAGTAGGGGAGAATGCCTGTACAGGTGAGGAGAGAAGCAGTGAGTTTAGATGAGACAAGGGAAGTAGCCAGGTGGAAACAGATTTCAGCAGACAATTCAAGAAGTCGAGAGAACTTTTTTTTTTTCTGTCCAAGCTTATGCCACTGCTGTGTGTTCAAGTATTTAAGTAGTACTTTCCTGGAAGGCTTTGTGTAGTCAAGGGTTTGCAGAGGTGTCGAAAGCAACACGTTTGCTTCTCTGTAGAAGTATCTCCGAATTACTTAATTAGGCAATGACCAATTGTTATACCTGAAACTCTCAAGTTTAAAGTGTATCTAAGGGCCCGTTCACAGTTGCAACGAAAGCAAGCGAAAGCGACGGGAATTTCGTCGCTTTGTCGCGCGACGATAGTTTTTGACGAATGATCGGGACCAATTTTTGTCGCCGTGCCACAAAGCGACTGAATTCCAGTCGCTTTCGTCGCACTGTGAACGGGCTTTAATGTTGAGTGCTTTAAAGCTCAGATAGAGCGAGAGCCTTCATCAAGGCGGAGTTCTGACCAAGTGCAGCAGTCGGCGCCGAGAAGAGGGATAGCGATGAAAGCGACAGAATTCACGTCGCTTTCGTCGCAGTGTGAATGGACCTATATGCTAAGCTCGGTTATTTTTGTTATGCACTGGGTCGTATACAGCCTGACCTACGCTACGCCATGCGGCGTAGAAACGCGATAAACGCGATACAGCAGTCCAAAGGAATGCGAGTTGTGCCGGGAAAGCCATCGCGCGCGGGCGGAATTCGCTGGCAATACGCTACTAAATACGAGTTAGTACCGCTTTTTTTCTTCCTATACTGGATTTGCGTGGACCACGAGCTATCCGAAACAAAATAGTAGTCAAACACTTTCCAGAATGAGGAGTGATGATAAGTTTCCAACCCGAAGACGCACTATGTAGTCACCAACGAAAAATGCTGGGCAGCCATTAAAAACAAACCCCCTTTATTTTCACATAGCTGCTATAGCAGCCAATATTTCACCGTTCGTAATTTACATAAATGTGCACTGTTACAGTAGTAAAAGTAACCAATGTAATGTTTGGAATATACTTGTTCGTTATTTTCGAAATTTTGCAAAGAGCAGTAGGGTTCAGTGGTTTTCAGTGCCGCACAGCCATGATGACTATATAAACAAACACTGAAGTGTACGAACTGTCTTGAGAGGCCCTGTATGTACGTTACTTGTATATGTGTTTGCGCCTTGATGTGTTTATGTGGTTTGTGTTTGTATGCGGGATGTGTGTTGTCTGAACTTACGATGTTGAACTCTGGTTATGTATGCAATAAATGCCCTCTTGCCGTTTTTTTTTTCTGAAAGCGCCATTTTTAAAACAATTTTAACTCAACTTTCTCTCGCTAGATGGCGGTGGCTACCACGCAATTCAAGCAACTGGAAAACAAATTTATCCAGCGCTTTTGAAAGCAGTGCAGTCGTTATTAGTCCAGCAGTATTATTGCTACCGGCAGAAGCATGGCAGAAGCCACTGGAGTATTTTTTTTTTTCATCCGTGCTGCCGCGGCTTGTTTGGTGCGTGTGGGTTAGGTTGGCTGTTTTGGAGAATTTAGGAGAGATCGCTTTGCTGGCTGGCTGGCTGATGGCGACTCTTGTGCGTAGCAAGTGTGGTGCAGCCATGCCCAACGTTAACCATGCCGCCGAGTGGACTCGCGCGAGTGAAGTTCTGTGCAGTGTGGACGAGTGTCCGCTTAAATCCTTCCTTCTGTGCGATAACTGCAATTCGTCGTCGCTTACGGCAAGTCACACCTTCTTTTAATAAAGCTCGCATGCGTGAAAAACGATCGCTGTTTTGAAAACCTTCAATATTCCCCAAGCATGCAAACGGGGTCGGTCGGGTCGGTCAAGCACGACTCAAGTCGAGAGCAATCGGCGCGGTACGCCATACACACTCGCGCTCAAACTCCCTCTCGGGATGCTGTTGCGGTGCTGATGAATCGACGTTTTAAATGAGATCCGAAGACGCGATATAGGCGTTTGACGTGCTGCACATTTGGAACGATGAAATGCTTCGCTGCTCACAATGCTCCGCTGGCCCCGCTCGCGTCCCGTCTGTCGACCGCCATATTTGTTTTGAGGGAGAGAGTTCCGTCCCTGACGGCGGCGGTTTTCCTCCCCCGCGCAGGTAGCAAAGTCTCTCCCCTCGCTGTGGGAGGAAATTTCGACCCCAAAGGGCCCAACATATGATACATTGCTTTTCCTCCCTCAAGGGAGGAAGCGCTACTCCCTTTTTTCTTAGAGTGTTCCCTGCGCAGCCCTTCAAAGCATTCACGTTGCGACTCCGAAGGAGAGGTCGGGGCAACTGATAACGTATAGTACCCTAAATCAGGGCTGAGTGAAGATTAAGCGCACACGGCGGATGGTTCCCCCCTTAAGCGCTGGAAATTCTCCGCTGTATGCTCACACAGGTAGCCGACAACGAAAGAGTTGCGTCACTCACTAGCACAGTCTGCGGCCAAGGGTGTCACTAGAAGAGCCGAGCGTGAACGACTGGACGGATGGCCGGTTGCCAACAGCTTTGTGGGGATTGTCCAGTACCTCTCTTGTGTTGTATCTAGTTGGTTTTAGTGAGCAAAGAAGTAAGTGTTTAAATGCGTAACGGCTGCATTAATACCCTCAACACATGTCATCCAATTCTAAATATTTCTAATTTTTCAAGGTGCTGTATGGAAACCATATTCTGCATCGATAGCTTTTAAAAGGTATCCTTTGAGCTCTATCCCCTCACTATCTCTCCTACTGAACTCTTGAGAATTGTTCGTTCGGCCCCTTAGTTAAGGCTCACTCCTGTTCACGATTCTGGAACTTCAATCGAAGTGACGTAGACCGCCCGGCGTGATTCCGCTCGATTAAGTGTCAACCTTAATGATAGGGTTTCCTCTATGCTTTTATATCATGGTGAGTGTGATGGTAACGGCGATGTGTATTCCGTGACGCGCGTACGAAGAGATAGTTTTCTTGTGAAAACCAGGCAGATATTACATTCAGCGTTAAAATCTTCGGTGTAAGAGGAAAACCCGCCATCTTATTTTTACTGTCCTGTGCATAAAGGGGAAAATGACCCACGAGGATGTAACGATAATAGTCATGGTGATTTGTCCGTACATTTTCGTACGCGCTGCGCTAACGTGCGTGAAATCTCGCTCAAAGCGTAATTCGTACACGTGCTGTTTGAAGCAGTATAGGTCAATAAGTCGATATTCCACTTGGCGAGAGAATATGTTGTTGCATTACCAAAAGTTGATTAATTTGTTTGCATATATGCCCCGGGCGGCACCATTAAAGGAACCCTGCAACACTTTCGATAAGTGCATTCACTCCTTCCTTCGTGTCTGGAAGCGCTGCGAAAGCTACAGTTATGGCCAGCACGGAGCAGCACTGCGTGATTTGCTGGTCACACCAGATACGCCTATCGTTTCTGATTTGTTTTTGGGGCTTTATTTTTAGAGTTGCTATAGAAAAGCGTTCGTTGCTGCAACTGAAGGAAAACCGGCCAACAGCCGCTACTTGGCCACAGTGACGTAATTCGTGCCGTCGAACAACGTCAAACCCGGGAAAGAGAGCAAAATCTTTTGAGCGAGTTTCCAAGTTATCTGATGAGCATATAGCAGTAATTTTTGGCTGAGGTACTTTGTGACCCCGTAATCTAAGTACTGGGTGAGTTCGATGACTACGTTCTGCAAGCATTTAAGATTTCAAAAAAGTTGAAGAAAGTGTTACAGGGTCCCTTAAAGATGGCAGTGTAGTTAAAAATAAAATGCAATTTATAATAGGAGTGCCTGGGAGAGTTTTACAATCTTGATAGTTCTAATTAGGCGTCGGGTGTGGTGATTAGGGTATTCGCAATGTTGTATAATAAAGGTTACGGGTTTCACCTTCATTCAAGGTAGCGCTCGTCCTTGGCAGCGTTCGTCCGTGCTTTGGCCTCGACGTCCCATTATCGCGCGACTCATCGTTTACTCCAACTCCGTCAACTGGATAATTCTGTTCACTATATAGAATGCTTTTCGATTCCGCAAACTATTCTTCTATGTCGTCCTTGTATTATTACTTGCTCATTTTGAAATAATTTTTATTTTTACTTCCTATAGCATGAATTCTCACCTGAGTACGTAATTTAAAAAAAACATCACTGAGAGGTATTGGTGCTGACTACCCAATTGCGATCGAAGAAGCCAGCTACCTTTCTGAGAAGTTATCGGAGCAAAGCAAGTTGGCGAAAACATGTTCACAAGCCAGTGAAACGGCCCCAGGGCTTCAACTTTCAAGGGCAAATTTCCGCCACCGTTAATCGCACGCGTATGCGCCTCGAGATTCGCGATCGCTGCGCCGCCTGCCGCCGCTTCTCCGCGGCGTTTGCGGGATTAGCGCTGCGTGGCTGATAGGTGGTCATGCAGTGTTTTGGTTCTCTTTCGCTTCTCTTTGCCTTTCCGCGCACTAAATAACTTGTTATGGTGACGTCTGTAAGCTAACTGAACGTTTAGGGCGCTTAAAAAAAACAGCTGCGTCCTGGTAGAGCGCTCGAACGCCAACAAGAGCTACCCGGGCAGGCGGTTCTGCGCGCTTCTTGGCCGCTCTTGCGGTCGTCGGCGACGGCAGCAGCATATCACCGCTGTCGCCTTCGAACACGTCAGCACAAGTGAATTCTATTTATTGTCACCTCGTTTAGACCTGACATTGGCACTGTAAGAGGTTGGTTCGTTTTGCAGCGCAAACAACAAATGCGGCTTTGCTTCGAATATGTACGTCGTAGAAAAATATATTTCGGGGATGTGATAACCCAATAGCTGACAAAAACTTGAGCCTTTTATGGGAATATAAGCCACGCGAAAATGTTAATTAAGTACACTCAAAGGCTGTGCATTGTCAGATATGTGCCCACTCATGCCGTATAGTAAGAACCAAGGTTGTTAATGAAACCACGGGAAAATGAATGGTCTGCAAGTCAGGAATAAATAGAATAGTCGTACGGGAATGAAAAAAAAAAAAAAACCGAGAGCAGCTTCTGAAATGCGAAAGACGTTTGTTTGAGCGAGGTAGTATTTACCAGACCAACTAGATGCGAAATGCACTGATATTTCGCTAGACATGGAAGGGGGGGGTGAGGAGGAGGGCGCTCAACTATCGTTTGTTTACAAATGCGGAGCGAAATCAACGAATGAACGTTTTAGTAATCACACACACAAGCTGCGTGTTCACTTTTCGTTTGTTTTTCGCCTTCAACGATCGGCTGATCACTCGGCGGACGCATTTTTCGAAGAATACAGGGTAGGCAGTTCACAAGAAATACGAGGTGTCGTTGAAAGAGTTGATTGATTGATTGCAGGGTTTAACACGCCGACGCAACGGAGACGATGAGGCACGCCGCAGTGGAGGGCTCCGGATTAATTTTGACCACCTGAAGATCCTTAACGTGCGCCGATATCTCGTACACACGGGCTCGTTTGAAGAGTGTCGTATATGATAAGGGTCTCTGATTTCGGTTTATGCTAGATTCTGCAGTCTCCCTGTGTCATACGACGATGTTTCGAAGAAGCGTTTGGTCACGGTCGCGGATTACTCTATAAGCCCATCTTCGCGCTTCTCGTGGAGGATAAATGTAACACATGAATCTTTGCGAGCGCTCACCTCGGGACAAGACGACCCAGCATTAAATTTGTCGTCGTGTGCTGACTCCGGAGTGTAATTTTGCATTATCCATCGTACTTCTTTGGTACAATGTTTGCGAAATTTATGCCGCATTGGCTTGTTCAGGGTACTGAGCAATATCTGATATGTGATATTGGCAGGCGTAACTTGCGTGCTGTCAGGTACGAGTGCTCCGCTAGATTTTGTAGTGCACAAAGTCGATTTACATCATAGTGTGTATGGCCGCAACATGACCATCGGAGGAAACACTGCTTACAGAGACACTGCCACTAAATTTCAGGGCAGCGGAATTGCAATCAGCTGCATGCAAATGCTCGCTTCGGGACGCTGGCCTGTGACACACGCCCGGCGCTCATATAGATCTTTCTAAGATCGCGTCATAAACGTTTATATTCTCGTGAACCCACCAGGCTTGCAAACAGAGTGCCTGATCCACGTTATTCGGTATTTCGAACGGGGACAAACGGTAAATCGCTGTCTTGAACGAGCCCCAAAAGCAACGGCGACAGGGGGGAGCGGGCCGGGGACTCCCGCTCCTGCTTTCGAAACGGGCCGCTAGGGGGATTTCAGTGGCGCCCCTACAGGCCGCGCTCGAGGCGTATAGCTAACTCTGTCCCTCCCCAACTCGTCTAGGGCTTTTAAAGTGAAGCTTTCTGTGTCCCACTAGCGCCGTGGATCGTGACACCAAAACGCACTGCAGGAAGGACACAATAGGCTTTCACGAAGGACACATGATGATGATGATTAAACGCGAAACGCCTCAAGAAAGAACAAGCGCTTCCCATAGTCGGAGTTGGACCTGGGTCGGTCCCTCGCGGAGACATCGATCCGATTTAACCCGTCCGACAGGGTCGAAGCAGTTTGGATTTTGGATTTTGACTTTGACTCAGGTTTCATGGGAGAAAGCATCGCGTTTTAACCATCCTTCTCTTTAGAAAGGCACTTGTATTTTTTTACATCTCTGCTTGCAGTTAGAAATTTATGTGTTAATGTATAAGGCACACAAAACGGCTTCCAGGTTATTCCTTGGACTGAATTTGGATCTAAGTGTGCGGAGCTAAGTTATCCACGGACATACAAACAAACAATTCATATATTTCCGCGTTTTAGAAAATACCGCCTTATGCTAAAGGAATACTGTGCTACAATGTCTATGCTTAAGGGATACGTGGAGTCATTATGAGTCTTTCTAGACGATGAACCTTTGTGGTTCTGTTGCAGCTAAAGAAATCGTCCCAAAAATGGCGACCGGACGATTTTGTTCATGGGCTGTGTCCCTTGCACATGGAACTTTTCTCCTATTTTGGTGATCTCAAACCTCCACTTAACCTTAAGGATTTTTTTGGGGCTTCAGCACTTTCATTGAACAGCAAAAATAAAACACGCATATGGAACATAACAGGTCCAATGTAAGAAGCGCCAGTTGGGACATTTGCAGTATGCTAATTACTATTACTGTGAAGATTGTTATAATGCCGCGTTTTTCAGCACAGAGCGCCTAGATATTATCAAAGCATGCTGTGGATTTTTGTTTCTTTAATGATAGAGGAACTTCAAGAAACGGTTTCTTCCCCTGAAAGAACAATTCAGGAAGGACGTAATTTCGCATTGTGGTTTTTCTGACGACAGTCGCTATGTGTGCGGCCATTCATATGTTCTGACATAAGTTCATGCGGATTTGGTCTGCGGTATTGATTATTTCAAATATGGCTGAAGTGTTGTTTAGAAATATCGGCATAAGCATCTCCGCCACGTTCATCTTGAAAGAATAGCACATATCTTGCAGTTCTAAAGCAAAATCGTGTAAGTCAGCTCAATTCACCTCTCTCATATAGCTCAGCCCAGAAATAAAACGACGTAGCAGGATGGAAAGTTGGGTAAGTTGGTATTGCGATACTGTGAAGAAATAACGCGGCAAGATGGAAAACGCAAGGAAAAGAACCAGACACGTACAAACAAACATTTATACATAAAATAACACCGAGACTGGACATGCGCTCTCATTAGTACCACATCAAACAGACAACGAAGGAAGGAAGGGTGTAGAAGAAAGGCAGGAAAGTTAACCTGGCTAGAGCCTTGTTTGCTATTGTGCACGTGGGAAAGGGAAAATAGGCAAAAAAGAGAAAAGAAAGAATGAAGAGAAGTTGGAGTACACACGTATGCCCAGCGCTGAAGCACTGACACTGATTGACACTGGAGACGTTCAGTCTATAGTGTAGTGTTTACGTTCGTCACCCGAAGAAAGCGTAAGAGTTCCTTAGTCGCCTTCTGAGCGGATGACAGAGAGAGCCAGTAGCGCAGAATCTTCTCCCCCGAAAATGGCCGCCGAGAGTCCAGGTTCCTCAGTGCTGACGACAGCTTTTTTTCTTTCAGGCGAGTAGCGTGGGCACTCGCATAAAACGTGCCGGATCGTCTCCGGCGTGCCACACGTTTCGCACTCCTCACTTGCTTCCATTCCTATTGTGTATGAATAAGCATTTGTGAAAGCCACCCCCAGCCATAGACGGCAAAGGAGAGTTGCGTCAGACCGTGGGAGGCCCCTTCAAACAGACAAATCGATAAAAAGAAGGAATACGCTTATATTCAACAACGACGATAGTGGTAATTGTTATGACACTGCAAAATTTTCGCATGTGCAATACACTGGTTCAGATGCTTGTACCTCGTTAGTGCTGCGGCTTTTAGATGTGGTGAAGTGCATCTATTCTTAATGCGCACCTACAACCAGGCTTTCTAGAGGACTAAATAAAAAAAATGGCGCGAAAGTGCAGTGAAAGCTCGTTAATTCGAACTTCGATAATTCGAATTTTTGGGTAATTCGAACTGAACGAATTTGTCCTGCCAAGCCCTTATAAAAGTCTATGTATAAAGAAGCCCACTAATTAGAACCCAAGTACGCTCCGCCACGGATAATTCGAAGTACGTGCCACTGTGACGGCACCTTGGCTCCTGTAACATGGTCAGCGAAACGCACCCAGTGCTTACATACACGGCTGCGTTAAACGGATAAGAGAAAATAGGATAAAAACAATCTAAATCCCACGTGGGGGACGTTTTGAAAGACATATTTTCTGCGAGCTACGTCGATGAGGACGCAGTGGTGGGGCGCGGTGCGCTGACAGATGAGGACATATATTCTCAGGTCAGAAGCGCTGAACCTGTCGCTGCAAATGATGATAAGCAGGACTAGGATGAAGCATAGTGCAGCCGTTCGCTCACAAGTCATAGACAGATGTAATGCCTCCCGTGGCTTCTTCAGTTTTCAAGGAAGCGGAGCTGACGCTTTCCGCTACATTAGTTTGTCAGAGTAAAAAGTGCTAACTATCGCCTTTACGGACAAGCGGCAGGCCGAAATTGCAGGATTCTTCAAATATCAAAGTGTATACGCATGCCTTCCAAGTGCAGTGTACTGTTGTTATTGTTCACTTTCATTAGCTCGAACTTTGATTAATCGGAACTGAGATGGCGTCCCCTTGCGGTTCGAATTAACGAGCTTCTGCTGCACTTTTTTATTCAGTTCGCCGTTACCGGTGCTTTTCGACGTTAACGTAATACACGGGGTCCGTCAGCAAGTTATTGTAGTACCGTGGGTCTACGAATATTTCAATTTCTAGCATTTATTGGACACTGTGCGTGTAGGCCACTGGGCCGCATAATCAAGAACAACGATCGCTCATAGTTTGGGCACCTTGCAGAATCGCTTCTTTGTTCCCTGCACTGTTGATGGGCCTTGTTCCGCGCGGACATGAACGGCTCGCATTTTTTGACTGCTGTCCAGCCGGGGCGCAGAGTGTTTACACTGCCTCTTCAGCAAAGGTGCACGCTTTTCGCGACGCTTGTTTTGCCAGCGCTTCACACCAACACGCCATCACGTGGAAAGCAGTGCATCACGAGCCCCCCGAAAATACTCCGCGAGGAGGCTTTACCCGCACCGCTTGTTTATCTATAAATATAATCCGGGGAAACGCCTCACGTGCGTCCACGAGGCTAAATTTATTTCCCTTTGGACGTCACGCGTGTCTGACCCACGCGTCGACCGCTCGCGTCGACGCACAGCCCGGCTCGAGCGAGAAACGACCCGAAAGATAAAAGGGGGGAAAGGCGAGATGGATGAGCCTGCGCATATATGCCCGTCTCGGATCCCTTCGGCGGGGGGTTTCAAATTTTCCCTCCATCCTGGCTGTTCGAGTCCCTTGACGAACCAACGGGCAGGGAGCCTACGTTACTTCGAACTGTACGCTCGTGTCGGGCTACTTCAGGCGGCACGGCGGCTCAATGTTTCGAAATTCCCGATCTCTATAGCGAGGGTATAACGCACTGAATGCGAACGCCGGGCTTGCAAACTGTCTTCAAGTGGAACTGCATACTACGCTTGTTGCACCTTGACATTGGGCCGCTTCTTGTCAGTCGTCGCTGTACGTCTTGACACAATAAGTTTCCACCCGACGAATGAACTCGATTCCTTACTGAACGTCATGGTAAGGATAAGGACAGAGACGGCGTCAGGGGCTGCACCTAACTACGAGAAAGCGTTTACGAAACACCTTGAAGGAGCGTGTGATTCCTGGTAAACTGCTGCAGTGATGGGAGCATGGCGAAAGAGAAACTTTGAGGAAAGTCATACGGGTATTTTGGAAGGTTTATATACACATTCTACGGGTGCGGTAATCGTTTCGAGAAAAACAACATGTTTTTCACTACACCTGGCGCCACCTATCCCATTTTATAGACACCTCGCTTAGGACAGGAAATCGAATATCGGGAAAAATAAGAGCATGTATTAATACAGCATACTTGAGCGCAACTAAGCTCAGTATGTCATCTTGTTATAGGCTCTGTATGGCCAACAAGAACGAAGCCCGGGTTGCAGTTCTGGCTGCGTTCGTGTTTCGCGTAGAGAAAACTTATAACAACGCTCAGAGATGAACGGGAATAAATCTCAACTATTGCATTATGATCTTAATAAAGTTTATCTCTCTCTCTCTCTCTCTCTCTCTCTCTCTCTCTCTCTCTCTCTCTCTCTCTCTCTCTCTCTCTCTCTCTCTTTCACTCTCTCGAAATTAATTGGAAGCCAAGGTGTAAAGTACAAATTATGCACGGGTAATGAATTTTTTTTATTTGTTTGCGTTCCGGTGACATTCATTTCATTCTTAGCCGGATGATTCTAAATGTCGGTGAAAAAAACACATTTTACAAAAACTATCACCCGGATTCGGTCCTGTCTGGGAACCCGACTGGTTGTAAATATGTCAACTTGGGTCTCGATAAGTGCGTTCCACTTCTACTAATGCAGTACACTCGCTTTGTGTATTTCTTACGAACAAGAAATATGAGGTTGGTCCTTTTTTTTCTTCGAAATTTTATCTCTAGCGTAATTTTTTTACTTCGCACTACCTTCCAAGGATGGAGAAAAAAGTTCGAACTCCCGCCGAGGGGACCCCAGACGGGACGTCGGTCGCATCAGGACGTGAGGTCGCTGGAGATCAAGCCGAAGCGTGCACCCCTTCAACCGAGGTCCGCTCTCTTCTCTTCGGGTGTATACAACGCGTAAGCCGTGGCGTGCATGTGTCAGCCTTGAAGCGTAGGTATTTCAAAAGCAAGCCAAACAGGGAGCGGTTGCACAGGGGGCTGATACGAAAAAAGATAACGAACTCATGAAAAGAAAGTAAGAAAGTGCGGGTTGCCTAAAAATGTAATTTCATTTGCCCTGGGGGCGGGAAAAAGTCTAATCTCGACTGGAGTGTTCTAGATCTACGCTTGCGCCTCATTTTAAATCAGAGACGTGTGCCAGAGCGGGTACATGTCCTTCGTAGCTCAACGCCAAGTCTTTTTTCCCCCTGTATCCGCTTGAAGGCCTCGTAACGGCCGGCGGGCTTAATCGTTGCAATAAACTTAATTAGGCTAATACCAACGTTTCCTTTCCTTTGCCAACCGTCCACCCCAGTGTACAAAAGAACACAAAGGCTTTGCTATTTACTTTTCTTCGCAGTGGCAGTGCAAACAGCGCGTCTCGACTGCAGCGTGGTTTAGGAGTGAGTTGTTTAATACATGAATAAAACGTCACACCCGCTCGTGAAGTCGCTAGCTCCGCTTTATGTGTTTTAGCACCTGCTCCCCGTCCGAGCGCCCTGGACTGGTCGCGCTCGTTTGCCTGCGGGGTATGCAGACGGGGGTGGTGGAGGGGGGCAGGTACGAAACACGGTCTGCGAAGAGGCTTTCAAAGTGGATGCTTTAGGCGGAAGCGCAGATGGACGCATCCAGAGAGACACGCGGCTTACAACCGCGCAACACGTACAGAGGGCAACACCCTTGTCTATAACACTGGTTTCGTACTTATAGCCGCGGCCGAAAAGCATTTGAAGAAAACTATTGTGTCATTATGAATTCTTGACCATATATTTTGACCTCAACGTTTCTTGTGAAAAGTTTGAGTCCGCCGTTTTGAGAGGTAACTAGTTGAAGTTGAACTCAGTGTTATGGACAAGGGTGATGCGCACAGTACTCGATGTCCGGGCAATGTCTTGATTGATTGACTGTAGGGGGTTTAACGCGCCGACGCAGCGCAGGCGATGAGGCGCGCCGTAGTGGAGGGCTCCGGATTAATTTTGACCACCTGGGGATCTTTAACGTGCGCCGAAATCTCGTACACACGGGCGTTTTTGCTTTTCACCTCCATCAGAAAAGCGGGCGCCGCGGCCGGGAATCGAACCCGCGACCTCGTGCTCAGCAGCGCAACGCCTTAGCCACTGAGCCACCGCGGCGGCTTCCGGGCGATGTCTTACCCCGGAGACCTGGCGTCATGGTGAAAGTTTCTAAGCTAACAGACTGTGCGCTTTTTCAGCAGGATGTGCGGCCACTTGAATAGTGCGGAGAGCAGCAACACATGAGTTCCGCTACCGGAACGCTCTAAATAGTGTCCGCGAGTCTGATTCTCCACAATGCACAGAGAAGATCAAACGATCAAAGCGGTAAATAGGCCAGTGACGACACAAAAGCACAAGATTTGGTTGTGAATATGTGGCCTGCGCTGGGAATTCGCGCCATGCAATCATGACCATTTTCATTGCGGGATGTCACACTGAAGATCCCATTTTTTCGAGTCGCATCATGTTTGGGGCCTCTCTATGTGCCACATTTGTTACCGCGGACACCGCGATTGATTATTCAGGTGCATTGTGGGAAAGAAGATCCACGGAAGTTTTCCAAAGTGCAACGATGTACAGATTTGCGATGCCGTTTCTATCTCGGTGAACACATTACAGTTATTATAACTAATTCAACTGTGTGAATGCAGTCTGGCTCGTAGCAGAGGACGAAAAATGACAAGCGTTTCAACCGCTAAAAGAGAAAAGGAGAGAGAAATGAGAAAAGGGGATTGGAGCGAACTAATTTTGCCGCCTGCCTTATTCTTTCCCCCCTCCCCCCCCCCCTTAGTTACTTCATTTTATAATTATCCTTCGCACTTTCGTTCGCACTTTCCAATTATCCCCCTTGCTTCCCTCTTCCCTTCTTTTCTCTGTCGGAGAAGGGCAACATCAGATGAAGGATGGGTAAGCTTTGGTTAGGAATAGGGACACCCGTGAGTCTCGCCTTTGCCGCAGTTTTATGGCCCCCTAATGGAGTGGTGGCCGTTGCGGTAGGCTGTGATTTAAAGTTACAGCTTCCGGCCCCACTTGATTTTTTTGTGCTTCTTTTTCTGTATCTCTATCTTTTCTTTTTTTTTCTATGTTTTGACGCAGGGGCGACCGCTACGGTAACTCTCGCTCTCGGTCTAAATGCCGCACGTCCCCTGTCCCGAATGTGCTACCAGAGTACTTCAATGCTTCTCTGGTCATGAAACTCCCGGCCAAGTTTCGTACGGGGACAAAGGCGACCGCGAGGGGCGCCACCGCAGATCGGAGGGCATCAGGCGGCCGCCGCTGCTCTGTAGCCAGACCGGCAGTCAGGAACGCAGTAGCAGCATGTCCGTTCGCACCAAATTTTTTCGCGAGGACCGGAGAACCGGAGCTATCAGGCCTGGTATCATCTGCTACGATGGTTTACCGGCATTTATTGCCGCACAAGTTCTCGCCAACCTTATTATTAAGTGCATTCCAGCCGCGGCAATCCGACCCGAAAATCTTGCCTTCTTGCCCGTCACGTTATACACTGACGGAGGACTACTTAAAAGACAATTACCCTCAGTGCGCCCGACTAGAAAACCGGAATAAGCGCTGTTTGTTAAGTCGGCCAGTAAGAAAAGCACATTCGCGCACCTAATGTGCAGTTTATATTTACAGATGTATATTGGAGCCGCCTTATACGCTCAGTAGCGGCCGCGGGCACCCTAGTGGTTTAGCCGCGCCAATGGTCGGGGTCCATGGTTCTCAAGTCGAGCGAGGACACTAAAAACTGTTTCATAAGTGAAACACCTACCAGAGCAGTGCATCATCTACAGATCAGGGCCCAGGTCCTCAAAGCTGTTCAGATGAAAGATATCGTGAAGCAGTTAGCGATGAACCGGTGGCTTAGCTGCTCGCAATTGTCGCGAGCAACCGCGCGGGCACCGGCCAGTCGCAAAACTGCTTTTAAGGTATCTGACGTGCAAACAGCTTTTTAAATTTAGTCCAATGAGCTGTTGTGCCACATGCGACTCAAGAGGCATAATTTTATTACCACATTTGAGCCGGAATTCCTGTGCACACATTTGCCTATTTATTTTGACATTCAATTTTTAACAGGAAACGTAAACCCGTTTGATTTATCTGTCGCAAGGGGAGAAGAGAAAAAGCCTCGAGAAGGGGGCGAGCATGCTCTCGAAACTTTGAGCACACTCACCATCGCGTACGCTTGTAAGTGCTCCATGTGGTAGCACTTATGTGGTAAAGGCTACTACATGGTATGTGCTACCACCACATGCAGTAAGTACTGCTACATTGTGGTAGACATTTTACTGATAATACCTGTGGCAACAGCAATAGGACCTTTACTGATTTTACGTGTAGCCCTCGAGTGCAAGCGGCTCGTTCTGCCCTTGCCTCCATTTCCTCCCTCTTGAACAGTTTAATTTGCTGCTTCTAGGAAATGTATCGCGGTAAGCTTGCGGACACATTTCATTTTCCTAAGGTGCGCACCACAGTTATGAGGTGTCTTTCGCTGAGAGGACAACCGAGGTGTGTCGGCCCCAAATGAAGAGTCTACCGCAATATTAATACGCAAGTCACGTGGACGGTTCCGGCGGGAATTCATACTCTCCTCTGTCATTTTCGACGCTTGTAACGTTGCTGTTGTCATAGCGCCAGTGGTAAAGAGAAGGAGCATTTGGGGCAAAAGTCCACCATCGGCTCTATAAAGTATACAGGCACTGTGACCCATTGCGACGGGACCCGCTAGAGGATAATAAAACTTTCATCGCCTCGTACAGCGACGACTTTGCGGGTGCTGCGCCTAGCTTCGACAACGCCCACGAGACGACATCAGTGCGTGCGTGCGTGTGTGGAAGTGTTTACGCTCGAGAGTTGTGCAAATATTCGCCAGGACGGGCGCGTCTCAAGATGGTAAGCTGGCTTCGTATACCGTTACTTTTTTTTTTTGCAAACACTCGTCGTTGTGACGCTTCCTTTCCGCTCTTCCCCCTACCTCCCCCTCTACCTCTTCGTGATGTTCTTCAACACGCCGAACTCCATCTGCCTAATTAAATTCTCGGCGGTGCGTACGTGCATCGCATTGTTTCCCTTCTGTTTCCAATGCTTTCGCACTGCGCTCGTCGCTCTTACTTTCGCTTTGGAATTTGACCAATACGCAGGTTCGTGCAGCGCTTCAGTTCCGCCAGAAAATAGAAGAGGGGGAGAAACGTGATATCGGACTGTACGCCTGGCCAACCGATGTAGAAACAGGCTAATTATCACGCCGAGATCTAACCTCCCCCTACTCCCCTGGAACCTCCCCCTCCCCCGCCCCCAGCCTCATTTCCCAGAAGTTCTTTTCCACATTTTGAGCGGCCTTAATTAGTGGTGCAGTGGAGTTTGGTCGAGATAAGGCTCTTCCGCAGAAGCGGAATGCATGCGTAGGCACGTGGAAAAGAAGCTTAGTTCATTCGGCTGTCAACGGTGGCAAGCGGCTAAGGGGAAATTATAAATCGGTATACATGCTAAGCGTACGACTATTATTGTCCACACGGATCCGACTCCCATCTGCAGGCGGGGGAGACGGCTGGATTCGCGCCCAGGCGCGAGATCAGTGACGAAAACTTCTAAGCCTGCTTAAGTCTCCGTTAATCATTAAAACTCACCTGATGCGTTAGTAGGAGGGTAGTACCAGCGAAGATAATTGGACTCCGCAAACGAAAATGAACTAAGTGGGAGTGAGGAGGTTTGTTAGGGGAATATGACAGCGATTTTTTTCATTTCGGCTGATGGCGCATTGTTCTTGGTTCTGCTTAGAATATGTGCGTGTATGTGGCTTTGGTTATTATAGTTTTCATTATTTTGATTGATTGATTGATTGATTGTAGGGTTTCATGCACCGACGCAACGCAGGCGATGAGGCACGCCGTAGTGAAGGGCTCCGGATTAATTTTGACCACCTGGGGATGTTTAATGGTTTTCTTACTCTTATCGTAGGACTGTCTTTTGAATTTCTGATGGGGCTTCAATAAACCAATCCGAACTGCAAAGACACCGGGGGCTGCATAACGCTTTATTTTTACTGAATTAAAACGCCTTTTGCAGCTTTTCGGGATTTTCTTCGGCGACAAACAATTCTCCCCAGAGAAAAACGTGCGCCCCGAGTGGAAACCCAACCCACGACTTTCGGAAGACGTGTCTGATGCCTGACTAACATTTTACGCGCATTTCTCGTGTATTCACGTCAGTGTAACTGAAAACTACGCTATTGGATTGGCCAGCGCCCCTCCGACAACTCGGGATGAAGCGGACGTTCCCTTTAACCCCCTGGCCGTCTACAGCCGGCCAATAGCAGTCAAGTAGGGTTTCCCACCAGTCACGACTCAGGGGCTAATGAAGCCCTCCTTCCCACGGTAACAATTTCAGACGACGGGAACGTCCAATGGTCTATGGAAGGAGTTGGCTGCTGATAGTGCAGCTGGTGCAGCGGTAAAAGGTCCTAAACTTCGTTGGCTCAGCTGGTCAGCTGGGTGTTGGTAAATGATCGCGCTGCCTTGCCAGGAAGCGCTGTAGCACAAAAAAAGCCGCGTAGCTGCTCCTTTCGTTGCAAATGTCGACGGATGACGATAGTCGACTGGCGCCCCGGCCAAGTAATCCTCCCTTCTCTTTCCCGCTCACCTCTCATGCTGTTCCTCTCCCGTCTCGCTCCTCCCAAGATAACACGCTACAGGTTTGCTCAAGACAATTTAAATTTACTGCGTTCCACTGCTCCAGGTGGGGTGTCGCGATGCCAGCGCTGCCGTACAGCGGAGACGTTTGTGAATTGAGGTACCCCACTCCAATGTTTATAGAACCACGTTGGCCTACTCCACGAGCGTTCGAAGCGGAACGTAAAAACTATCTAGTGGAACCTTTCGTTAGTGTTGCCGTTTGATAACCTGCCGCGGTGGCTCAGTGGCTAAGGCGTTGCGCTGCTGAGCACGAGGTCGCGGGTTCGATTCCTGGCCGCGGCGGCCGCATTTCTTGTGGTGGCGAAAAAGGAAAACGCCCTTGTTTACGAGATTTCGGCGCACGTGAAAGATCCCCAGGTGGTCAAAATTAATCCGGAGTCCTCCACTACGGCGCCCCTCATCCCCTGCGTTGCGTCGGCGCGTTAAACCCTAAAATCAATCAATCAATTGCCATTTGATACTTTAAATTCTACCAGGCGCTATAGTAGCGCGGGCAACAGCAGGCAACACAGTGAATTTTTGTAGCGTGAGCTACAGTTGCCGAGGTTGAGCAGTTTCGCGTGGCTCCTGGAGAGCTCTGGTGCGCATGCGCGAGGAGCAGTGACGTCCCATGGCGCACAGAACGTTGCTCGCTGCCCGGCATCTCTCACACACCCCACGCGCCCAGCGTCTTCGCCGACCTCCGTTCCGCTCGCGGCGGCCCGGTCCACTTGATGATCATTCGAGCGGTGGCCGGGTGTGGAACCGATGGCTCGTGCGTCACAGCAACACCAGCGTGCGCCTGTGGAACAAGCTTAGCTCTGGGGTGATTGGTGACGCTGCGCCGGAGCCGCTTGATAAATATACATGGGTCACATAATGCACGTACCGTGAGTGTGCCATTGAAGCAGCAGTAAGCATGATAATCAAGCTTATCCTAGACAACCAGGAAAGCTAAGAATAACCAGCTGAACGTATATCCTGGCTTAGCCGAGCTAAGCCACTGCTAATTTTTTTTCTGCAGGTGATGTAGTATTCCATGTGCTATCGCAAAAATTAAGCATCCATAAAAGAACATTGAAAATATCACTTATTTATTGATTTTCTGCCTTATATTTGCAACAATGTTCACAAATATGAACATTGCCGCCTGACTCAGACGTTTATATTTGGCTGTGGGTATATAAAACTATTGCGTAGCTTCTCTTTCACTTTGGCCGGGTGGCTGAATCGAATCACAGACAGACAGACAGACAGACAGACAGACAGACAGACAGACAGACAGACAGACAGACAGACAGACAGACAGACAGACAGACAGACAGACGGACAGACAGACAGACAGACAGACAGACAGACAGACAGACAGACAGACAGACAGACAGACAGACAGACAGACAGACAGACAGACAGACAGACAGACAGACCAAAATTTCTGCGTTTAACTTGGCCAAAAAAGACTACCGCCTTTAAAAACAGTTCTTGCATGCCCATTTCGAGTATTGAGAGCTGTGGATATTCTGCCAGCGTTCCATTAGTAGATAATGTAGATCGGGATTCCGACACAGGCGCTCAAGATTTTCACCTGCGGGCTTTCCAGAGCTATGAAACGTTTTTGTGGTGGGCGGGGGGGCGGGGGGGCGGGAAGGGGGAGGTTAGGGGGCTATAGCAACACTCCATGCAGCCGTGAAAGGGAGTATACTGATCTTCTGACATTGCTGGCGAGCCTCAGGAACATGTGGGCGAAGGAAGTAAGCTTATCCTTTAAATGGCGCACATCTGGCGAACATGCCAGGGGCCTGCCGAATGTTACACCCTGGAAAGAATACATTCCACCGCATAAATGTAGGCTAGTTGGTTCGAACGGTGAAACATGGTTAACTAGCGCGGTAAAGACGGTACAATAAGTAGAGACCATAAGGACTAACGCTAGTCCTGTGTGGTCTCTACTTATCGTCCCGTCTTTACCGCTCTACTTAACTATGTTTCACACCCTGGAACTTGTAATTTGGGTCAAAGGGTATTGCGTTGCCTGGAACGGCGATTACATAACTCCCAAAGTTACGCTTTGGCGAAATGACAGCGCATTTGCTTGCAGATATTTTTAAGCCCCGCCCTGCCAGGAACGCCATTACAAAGGCGATTGCACGCTTCAGTTTTACGCGGAACAAGCGCATGTTGGGTCCATCGTCACTATGTAGTTTTCATACTAACAGATTTCGACAGTCTGCGTTAAGGATTTTTTCCGGTCCGTCATAGCGATGTCCCATCGCGTCGTGCTTAGCACCCCCCCCCCCCCCCCTTCCCCTAGGAACAACGCCGGTCACTTTGTGCCACCGCTGCACGTCGTCATCTACACGTTCTATACGTGTACATGCGGCCCCTGTGACCGGAAAATCTCACTGCCGAGCACGTGGCTTCGTGGTTACCGCAGCCGTGTTCTTTTTTCATTCAACAGCCCAAGTCGGACGAGGACGAAAGGGGAAGACGGCACTAACACTTCTCCATTCGTCATCGTCGGAGTTGCGCTGTTGAATAAAAATACCTGCCAACTCGCTCAACTTACTATCTTCTTGGACAAGTTGTACATCGATTTTGTTTCAGGAGACGCAGCATTGGTGGTATTATACAGGTTGTTCGATGCTCTTTGCAAAGGCTATGACACTGCCAAGGATGTTGCGGCCCTTGAAGAAACCAGCCATATGAGGCTGGCACACGTTTCTGACCAGCCGATACCGCTAGAACCCTACCAATATGACGGCAATACTCGGAGGACGTGGTTGCCTGTCTGGTGGCAGAATTGGAATAATATGAGTATACTTTCATCTTGACTTTAAACAGCCGATCTCTCCCGAGCCATCTGAAATTCGCAGGAGGCACCTCTTTCCTTTTCTGGACAAACGCGCGAGGGTTGCGTATCTGATGCCATCTGGGCCCTGTAACGTGGCCTTCTTGAAATAGGTCAGCGTAGCGTCGAGTCGTGTCATTTCAAACGGTTAGTCTACAGGCGACGTCATGTCTGGTGGGTAGCCCACTCGGGCCGGACAGGGTCGTACGGTTGCCTTCTGCGCTGTGGTGATAATCCCACAGAGGCCGCTAGCAACGTCTAGGTCACCGGTGTTCTCCCGCATGGAGAGCTTGACCAACTGCCTGTGAATCGCCTTCTACGCTCTCGTAGCACCTCGAATATCTTAGCCGCAAGCGTCCCGCGCGCTCGCATTTGGCTCTCCGAAGTGCTGCGTGAAGTCTCTCAAACTTTGTGTATGCGGCGGACTAGTTTTTCTGCGCCCTCAGGTACTCATGAAGTACTAAATTTCCCAACCCTCGAGAGTCTGCTTGCTAGGTGGTCTCATGAGGATACACTGTACACTGACTCTTCCACCGCAGTTTAAACAGCAGTTGAAACAGGTACACTCTAAGAAGTCCCCGTAGGTTGTCTTCCCCACAGCGCTCCAGAGTGACCAATTTGAAATCATCAAGCATGCATATTCGGCGTATGAAGAAGCCCAACATACAAATTGACTTAAAAAAGTCTGCAGAAATTCGAATTCTCTATTAACGCGTAGCATAATGCTGCCGCTTGTCTAGAGCGTGAGTTCTTTACAGCCAAATATGGCTATGAGTGGCGAAAGAGGGCGTATTATTTTATTATTTTTAAGTTTTATTTTGTTATTTTTCGCCAATGATGTAGATTTATCGCATTATAGCAATGAAGTGCCTTCACTTTGATAATTATATATATATTTTTTCGAAGATGGAAGGCATACCATAGAGCGGGTCCGTTTACGCTATATTTTTATTCGCATTTCCGGCGTATTTTTTTGCGGACCTTTTTTTTGTTTTTTCTTTGGTTTTTGGAGAAAATGTATAGGACGCATATTGTTGATTTTGTCACGTGATTTTTGACAAAATTTCATTTTTTTTCAAATTTTCTCATTTTTTTTTTCAAACTTTGTCCGACCAATCATCGCCATTTACGCTACTATAACGGTTAAAGGTGGAAGTTCCACCAAATCTCAATTTTTGTGGAAATGCAGGGCGTTACACGGACCGTGCCGGAAAGGTACTCGGCAAATAATGCTACGTAATAAATATTGGGGCAGCTTTCCACTAGTGACGCGATGACCGGGCGAACAGCGAAGCTGGCGGCCCCACCTTCGGCTAAGTTCTGCTAAGTTTATGCGTGGTAATGCTTGTAGAGTCGGCCAAGTTTTCTACGTGGGGTCGTCGTTAGTCTCCCAAAGAGCAATGAACCCTCGGTCATTAAAGTATATACAATGTACACGTGCCCACCGGCTTTGCGCTGAAGCTCCAAGAGTAGCGGATGGCGCAGCGGGCCGAGCGTTTGAACAAAAGTTTTGAACTCGTTCGGTGGCCACCGTTCGGCTTGTGTGGTCTGGCGTTTGGGACACTAAATAAGAAGTCGATTTAGGTTATCGCTTCTCAGCCGTTTGGCTTCTTTCATTTTGGCGTTAACTCTTCTCTTTGCACCGTCAAAACTGCACCACTCGTCGTAACAAGCCATAGCGCAAGCCACCCGGTGACGTGTTTCCAAAGCCGTGCTTGCACCAGTTGTAACGCGCCTCAGACAGGTGGCGACATCAGTCCCGCCCGAGCGTGGCGAGGCACAGCTACGCTTTAAATAAAAAAAGGTCGTAAAAAGGTAGTAACGGCCGTATTTACTAACTCCTCATGAACTTTACTACCTCGCGGTTTTGTACGTAGGCTCTGCCACTAACAACTGCATGTTTAGGAAATTAACTGAGCGCAGGAAGTAGTATGCACTAGATTAAGGTCGTGCTTGTGACTATAGGTTATGCATGGCCAGTTAGTAAACGCATGTAGCTAACAAGGGTGTTATCGTACAGGACTTTACTAATCAAGGTAGTGGTGCTTACTGCCTGCTTCAGTTAGTATCCCTGACTACCACTAAATTTACTACCTCCAGTTACAAAGTACCTAGTGTATACTGGGAAAAGTAACTTGTTAGTGTTCCATAAGTGAATGCCCCCGCCCCCCCCCCCCCCCTTTTTTTAAGAGTGTTTAAGCTGCGGTGCCAGCGAGCGCGGAGATGTAATCGCTCAGCGAGGTTTTTCTGCGCAGGTTCGCCGGCCCAACCCCCAACCTAAACAGCATCGGTGTTAAAAAGTGCATGTGCGCAGGGACAACACGGAAGGCGTGAATGGCGTTCTGTATTTCGCAATGTCCTTCTGCAGTTGCCCTTATTCACTCAAATTGAATGCTCGTCCAAGTGATTCGCCGAATTCGCACAGTAGGCTGCTTCGATTGCTCATTCTGGAGCATTGTGGTGAAGTCGCTCTACGGGGTGTTGTTATGTGTGGTCAATGAACGCCGGTATGTAATACGGTATGATATATTGATGACTTATATTCACATGCTGAATAATAACTTCCACTGACTATTTTAGTGCCTTCTGTAAAGGATGCCTTTGTTGTTGCGAATTCCTTAGTTCGGAGGCAGCTGAAGGAAAAGGCTCCTCTTTGCCTGCAACATGCGTACGTATAAGTCTGAGAAGCCTGTGGCAAGTATAAGCGTACAACAACAAAAACTGTCTTGCTTAACTGAGAAGCGTTTTAGACAGAACAAAGAAATCCTTAAAGTTATTCTTGTTTCTATTCCTTCGTAAGGATGCGCACATTATTAGTGTGCGAGAAACGCCCCGAGGGTATTCTCATCCTTGTTAATCCCCGATCCTTCTTGTTCTCTTTTGCGCATATATAGTTTGACATTTTTTTCTCTCTTTTGTCCTTTGCTGATAATTCGATTCCGCTTGCCATGCTAACGAGCACCCAGTCTGACCCAGTTTTATTGGCATCTCTCAAGCGGCTAGAAACTCAAAGAAGCTTGTAAAGATGCGTGTTGCTCAAGCTTATATTACTTAAAGAAACACGGCGAGAAGAGGGAAGTCCGCGAAAAAAAACACCTTTCATGTTAACCATAACCGCTACAATAGCTCGCGGCTCGTTGAGTAATTTGACAGTGCGTAGTACAAACACAATGATTTGAAAGGCATACAGATCCATTTGTTTGTTTATTTTGTTTTTGCTTGTTTGTTTAATTGAAAAAGTAATAATCAGATCAGCTGTTTGCCTTGTTGAGAAGTCAAAACACTGCAGTAAGGGCCTTTTGACTGGGCCTTTGACGCACAGGCGCAGCAGGCAACATGAGAATAGTGCACTCCAAAATGCTTCACATATAAACGTATAGCCGGTATTCAATGGCGTGGAATGCATGAAGGCAACCAAGTGTGCGCCGCCATATCTGTGGCCAAGCGTATGTTGCTAGGAGACGTTGCGCGCACGGCCCGCAGATCAGGCCCCCCTCTTCTCCTCCAGTGCGCCGTCACTCGTTACGTCGGGTTCCGCGGGATGGCGGTACTTGTCCATGCTAAGAACGACTGTGAAACACGTGACTGTGTTTCACGTTACAAACTCTACCTGAGTAAACGCAAAGTATTGCCTCGAGTTCAATGTGAGCGCGATAATTAATATTTCTGTTGACGCCACCGTTTAGAACATCTCTGTTGACGCCGCCGTTTAGAATCGGATTCGAACGGAGCAGATGACGCACGCCGGTGTTTTTTTTTTTTCTTCTTCGGTGTGCGGGCGCAGCGGCCCAAGCCGCGCCGTGTCCGTGGCGCATCGGCCATGTCTGTGGCCGTTTCCAGTGTTGCCAAGCGAAGAAATTGACCGCTAAACTTTTCAGCGAATACCGCCCATACAAAGACTGAAAGACCACATAAAGGGAATCATGCACGTTACACCAACGCGCCAACATAGCCCAATTAATATGGTAATCAAACAGCGTATGTCGTCAGGTCAACGTGTTCCTTACGTTGGTATTTTATAACGCATGCATGGTTGTCGCAAACGAAAACAGGAAAAACGCAAAATTACTACTTCTACTGAAAATAAATTTTGGTTAATCTACTGAAAGCGAAGAGGGGGGATAATCGATTGCACCTCGCAATGAGGGTAACAATTGCGAAAGTTTCTGATTTGTCATTTCAAAAATTGAGCACCATATCTACTTCTATTTTAAAATTTTACGAGATTTTTATTTTGTATGCCGTTTCTGTACATGAACCTGTACAAAAGTCCTATATCATTGGAAATTAAGCGGTAAGTGAGACGGACAAAAACTCCCGCCTCCCCTCGCGGGAACCCCTGTGTAGATGCGAAGCATAGGGGGTTCACGTTGCAGCGTTGGACAGCGGAGGAACGGCGCTGGAACGATGGAGCGGAGCGGCACAGGCACCGCGTTTTATAGCGCGCATAACGGTGAGGGGACGCGCCGGCGCCAGTGCGTCTGCCGCGGCTATGACGCAACACATTCCAACACAATCCACTTTAATCCAATCCAATCCAATCCAATCCAATCCAAATCCAATCCAATCCAAGCCAATCTAATGCCCCTCGCGAGAGAGTGTTCGCTATCGGAGGGGAGAGGGGGTGAGCGGCGGAGAGCGCAGCTGGTGCGGCGAGGAGAATGGGGGAGGGGCGGACGCCGAAGACGACAACGCCGGATGCAGGGACAAGGCGGGTGAATGAGATGCGTTGCATCTAAAAAAGGAAACGACCTCAGCACTTGTCCCTGTCTTGTCCGCGCTTAAATTTCAATGACGAACTTCAAGAAGTCCCCGTAGGTCGTCTTCACCACAGCACTCCAGAATGGCAAATCGAAATGACCAAGTGTGCGAATTCGGCGAATGACGAAGCTCAACGTATGATTTGTCTAAAAAAATGCATGTTAGCAGGGACAACACGGAAGGAGTGAATGGCGCTTTGCATTGCGCGCCATTCATGCGCACATGACCTTTTTCACTCAAATTGAGTGCTCGGCCACGTCAATCGCCGGATTTGCGCACTAGGCCACTTCTATTGGTAATTCTGGAGCATTTTGGGGCAGATGCCCACAGGGAACGTTTTACAGTGTACTTCTACGCCAACAAGCTCGTCTCTCCATTTTACTTCATGTACAAAGGAATTGCTCAGGATGTCATCTTAGTGCAAATGGTCTGAGAAACGCTTGTTGTGTAGGTTTTCGTACGCAGTGTACGGATCTCCTCAAGATATTGGTACGTGATGGCCACTATATATAGGTTTTTAATTAATGTTAACCGCCCCCTCCCCCCGGAAAATATAGTATAAAACATTCTATACGGTAACATTCCGCACTAAAGAAAGGTTTACATTTTAAGCTTATTGGCAACCACGCACGAAATATATTTACATTTATTCCGCAATAATACCTTGTGTAAAATTAACGGGACTTGTCCACTGAAAATTTTGATGTAATTGTACCTTTACGCACTTGTTTTCAGGAGTCAGATCTAATGCTGGGAGATATCTTCATATACAAAGGAAGCCTTTTACGTGGTTATCCCAGCTTCGAAATTTCTTGTCAGTACTGCTTTAAGTGATGAAGACCTATCAATATGAACTGGTTTATCAAGTTTGTCAACCAAGAAGGACGCAGTGCACTTGTTATTCTTAATGTTGGACGGAATTGAGTTCCCATCTAACCAGCAGAAAATAATGAAGAAAGCTCACACTAATGTAGGTGAAAGGCTTGACGGCAGCGAAGCTAAATGTAACAGCAGCGTTACTCCTCTTTTTCGCCTTACGGCATTGTTTAAGTTTCGCCGCTGTACAAGAGACCACAGCTGGATGTTGGTCTTCCTCTATCGCACACATTTCTGCGCCCTACGTGGCCTCGTGGCCTTCCTTCGTGGCACGCGCTTATCGCTGCGGCGACGGCTTCCTCGCCTTCCTCCGCCACGTCCCGCGCACAGTTCCCGCACACGTCTCCTTTCCCTCCTCGCCTGACTATCCCCGTTAGCGGGCCGCTGCTCCGTGCCGGGCGCTTGCGGAAGGGGGTGTGGTTTGACCTCTAACGCTCAAGGGCAACACTGCCTCCCCCCCCTCCCCCCCCCCGCCCCCGCAGCGAGGACTGCCCGTAGTGTAGCTTGCGCTAAAAAAGTCAAAACATCCCCCTCGCGAGGGGCACGATCAAATGCAGAGCATTTCCGCGGGGGGCGTGCCTGCAAGTCTTATGGATTACGTATTGGTTGTTGTTGTTGTAATTGTTGTCTTCCAGCGTAGACATTGTCGATGAAGTCGATGGTGAAACGTGAAACGTGCCGTGAACCCCCTGCCGCGGCTATTACGCAACGTGGAGAGGCTACGACGCAACGTGGCGCGGCTATGACGCAACACAATCCAACACAATCCACTTTAATCCAACCCAATCCAAATCCAATCCAAGCCAATCCAAGCCAAGCCAAGCCAAGCCAAGCCAAGCCAATCCAATCCAATCCAATCCAATGCCCTTCGCGAGAGAGTGTTATAGCGCCGAAATCGCGCCACCACATAAACGCGAACCGAACGCGGCGAGAGACTGTGTTGCGAGCGGAGAGAAGGCGACGAGGACGCGGGGGAGAGGGCGCATCTGTGGCCGACGGTTGAATGAGTCAAGGATATAAGGCGCGTGCGTAACCTTCCATTCTGTGTCGGCTCCGTGGAGCAGTCGGTAAAGTGCCGTGTACCTTGCGTTCCGCCCGCAGAGTCGTGGGATCGAAACCTGGCGCCGGAAGGTATTATTTCTTTATATAGTGTAGGGTGCGGACTACGGACGCCAACGCGGGTGACATCGTGAGTTACTAAAATGCTCTGCATTTAAAAATTTCAAACCACATACTAACAGTAGCAATCAGAGGGGAGAGGGGACTTGCTGCCATTTTCGCCTTGGTCACCATTGAAAATGCGTGAAAGGCACCATGGAGAAAACAGTGCTTTGTGAGTAAGGGTAGGTCGTGCATGGAAGGTCGCGCTAGGGCGAGGGCGGAAGAGGCTGCGCGGCGTGTAAGCACGCCAGCGGAATTTATGTGCCGGCACAACTATTTGGGAAGCAGTGGAGCTAGTAAGAAGCCCTTACGCAACCGGGAGTAGAGGTGGGAGGAGACAGGTAAGCCGATCACTTTGAAAGAGCGTTGCCCCCCACCCGTAGCGAGTGGGTGGAGCGATCGATCATCTCTAGTGCAGTGAGTAAGAGCCGTGTCAATGACGGGTAAAGGCCGTCTTGTGAAGCCAGCGGGGCGAGTCACCTGCCTGAAAGAGGAGAGAAGGGTGAGAAAGGAACGCCAGTAAGGAAACGTCGATGATGCTCCTGTTACAGTGAACAAGGCCACCTGTAACAACAGAGAACGCGGAAGAAGACTTACGGAATGCCCCGTGCAAACGAGAACACTCGAGTTAACTTGTTGCGCGCTCGTGTGCGTGGCTCCGAGGCATGGCTGCCGAGCCCTGGAAGCACGTCGTACGCAAAGCCGGCTTGCGGGGGTGGCACGCAGCGCTGATCTTGCCTCATTAAGAGGCAATGCGCGCAGCGAGCAGAAACTGATCGTCGTTGCTTTTGTTTACCGAGGACCGCGAGCGCGTCTTCTGCCGCATCCAAATTGGGCGGGCGCCGTATACGGCGCTCAGGCTCGCTAATTAACTAATTCCTGAGGCAACTTTTTCCCGCGAGGCATGGAACCTTCGACGCGGGCGCTCTTTCTAGTTCTTGAGTTACGATGAAAAATATTTGTGGATTAAAGACATAAAGGGCGTCTAGTGGGGGAAAGTGTGCGATTCTCGTGTGGTTTCTGGGCTGAGGGGACTTCGGACGTGCTTATTATTTTTGTTTGTTGTTATTTCCATCACATATCGGATACTCATAGCCCTTCCGGAATGAAAACTTGTTTTCTTTCGATTCAATAGTAGTTTAACAACAACAACAGCAATAATAATATAAATAAAAATGATAATAATAAAAAGAATGCTATACAATACAACACGATGTATTACAAGTTCATCAGATGAAGCCATCAAATGGCTTGTAGAGCATAGCGCAAATGTCACACAAATAACATATAAATGTGCGTTTAGAAAGTTATTGCGAAGTTATACAAGATATGCAGATATAGCTATGGATTACGAATAAATGTAGTGAAGTGTAAAAATTAAAGGTTTATAGATCATTCCGCGAGAAGAACGTTTGAAAACTCAAGAGTCTACACTAAATTTTTATTGCCAAAGATAATGATAGCGTAAAAGTTCAAATGAATTTTTTATATGAATCAGCTGAGAGATAATAATGACAGAAAGGCTTATTCCATGTACAAGGAATTAATGTTTTGGGTAGATAAGAAAAAAAGACAAAATGCAGAAAAAACACTTTACCTGCTAACAATGATTTCTGAGAGCACACAAAAAGCCACTTCGTTGGGTTCAACATGCTTACGCTTGCAGGTAATCAATATAGAGCATCATAGTGGCTGTTTGAGGTACAAAGTGTACAAACTTTTGCGTAGTAACTGCACTGATTGGCAAGCACTTGTATCGGATGAAATTTCGGTAAAAATAGTGGAAATGTAGCAACTAACGTAAGTGCCAAATTTGGTACGAGATTTATAAATACAGATTGTGAGGGCTAACATTCAGTTTTTGTACTTGTCATCCAAGAAATGTTTCAGAACGATACCTTGAACAGACAGGGTATCTAGATAAAGCATGTGAACAGCTTGGAAGATGTTAAACAGCGATTCATAAACAGAAAAAAAAACAATGGTTTACATTGCAAGACGGCGTCAATGCGACGGTCTCACCAACTTGAACAGTGGACAAATACAGTAATTCCAAATCTTAACAGGCAGCAAGCGAATGAGTTAACCAGGTGTCTTCTTACCAGCGGTGGTACAAATGAGTTTATGGGGCGTAGTATTAGCCAGCAACAGTAAGAATGTTCCCCAAAAAAGACTAAGAACAAGGGATGAACAAAAGAAAAATGAGGATGAGGATGTTGAGGAAAACATGTTCGTAGTGACTGGGAACGGTTGCGTGCGAAAGAACCGCATCCGAAGGACTACGTAGAAAAAGTCAACGAAGGAAGACTGAGGTAATATGGACACGTAATGAGGGGGGATGATCGCGCCTTCAATTAATAAAGTATCGAAGTTGACAGTAGGAGAGAGCAGGACGAAATGCTGAGGGGAAAATTGGTGGCAGCACTCGGAGCTGAAAGCCTCCACGCTGACCGCAAACTTGTTAAAACAAGCTAAGGAGCATTACCAAAAATTAAAGCAGTTCCACTCAATGTGAAAGCTGTCGGAAGAGCAGAGCAGTGATTCGCCATAACGGGCTGTAGCGCCGTTCTCCGCTCACTGTTACCGCCAAATGCAATTCCGATTTCCCGCCTTCGCAGTGCTCGGGCGCCCCCTGCCTGAAACTGCGCCAGCGGGAGTTCTGTTCTCTTTGTGCTTTTCTCCCCGCACGTGCCGGCATTGCACTGCCAAATTTTGCGTTTACGTAAAAATCAACCCAACGGGCGTCTTTAACTAAAGGAACGCGGGCGCTGCCGGTTAGTTACGTATATTTTGTCCTGAAATCTATTTACAGTTTTCTTTGCGCTAAACAACGGGAAGATGTATGACAAGCGCCAGCGTTTCACGCCTTCCGAGCGCTTATGACTATACAAACCGCTTGGCTTTCGAAGCCTCTGGGGTACGCCGCGAACAACAGCGTTATCCCGGATTGCCGCCTTGGTGCTCTATTTGGGTCGAGCGAGCGAGCAGGACGACAAGACGAGCGCCTAAAGTGTTCTGCACTTAAAACAGTGGCCAGGGGCAGAGTCCTAATACAATCGCGAGATTTTGTTGCCCCCTGGCAGCGTGGTAGGGAAGGTGATAAGTGATCACTTTAGAAATGGACTCAGCAGTGGGGCTACGGCGCCATTGCGGCTTTTCTACCCCTATTAGACACGGAATGCCTTGCAAAGAAACAACCCTTTCTTTAGGTTTTTGTATGTACGCTCTTGGCTTTTTTTTCTGGGCGGAGGTAAAAATAAGTTTAATGACACTAGAGAAACCTGAAGCTGCACGTCATTGTAAGTGAAACAGAAATGGTGAACGTTACCTCACAATTGCATTGCAAACTTCGTGGGGCAATTTCTGTACCTCAAATACACCTAAAATACGTTGCTGAGCGTCCAGGATGAGACAAATTAATTCATACTGCTCTGTAGTTGCTAGTTGAGCTGGAAGCACTGGTTTTTGCTTTATCGGAACTGGAAGCCCTGAACAGAATGTGAACAAGCCTCAAGCGGTATTGCCGGACGGATTGAATGCGGACGTTCGTACAGGTGGTAAAATGCTTGTCTATTTATTTATTTATTTATTTCGGTTACCCCTAAAGGCCCTCTAGAAGAGGGTCTTACATAGGGGGGGGGGGAGCAATACCACATGGTGTGTAAACTACAAAAAAAAAAAAAAACAGAAAAAAGCAGTACAACAAGATACAATGCCACGTAACAACTGCAACAAAACGCAAACCATGAATACGGGCAGCAATTGCATGGCGTTATACAATACAGTCGAACACGGATATATCGAACTCCAAGGGGATCACGAAATAGTTCGATACATCGATAATTCGAAATATGTAGTATGCCTGTCTCAAGCATATCTGAAAACTCCGCACATGGCTGAGAGCTTTTGAAAGTCGCTACAAGTTGTACCTCACCGATTTGTTCCTCACAGCACGGTAAATTCAAAGCCACACTGCTACGATGACGACACTTCAACATAAAAATAATCTGTAAGATTCGCTTGCTTCTTGTGCATCACAAGTTCACAAGGCTGTTCTAAATCCAAAGTCTTCCGTTTTTACGTTACCATGGCTCCGAAACGTGGGCCGTGGACAAAAATACGTAACCGGGTACATGGGTCCCCCAGCGCGATCAACCACTGAAAAACGCTCAAGCATGCAGAAAAATGCCAGAAACCGAGCGCGGCAGAAGAAATTGCCATCATCATCACATCCACCCCGTAAGGAGAAGCGCACTTGCAGGGGCGCTTGGAGCGCAGCGTTCGATATACCGAATGTGCCCGTGACCGAGAGTTCGATACACGCGTGTAACAGCGCTATACTTTTGCAAGGGATTTTTAAGGGGATGTTCAGGCAGTTCGATATAGACAATAATTCGATATATCCGTGTTCGATATATCCGTGTCCGACTGTAGTTAAAAAAGGAGAAACAATAACAGCACAACAAAAGCAAAAAAATAATTAGTTGGTCACCGTAACGCGCATGAGCTCTAAAAACTTAGCCGAGTCTTTCTCTGTGGCAATGTGTGCGGGTAAACTGTTCTACTCAATAATAGTGCGCGGGATGAATGACTGAGCGAAACGAAGTGTGCGCGGAAAGATGGAACAGGGGGGTTCAAAGAAACTGTCATGTAATGACGGGTGATTGTAAAGTTTGTGGAAAAGTGATAAGCGCGCATATTTCCGACGAAGGGCCAAATCCTCTAGCTCAGCACGGTTTTCTAAGTTAGTGACGCTGGAATAAGAAGAATAATCTGAGTAAATAAAACGAGCAGCACGGCTTTGCAAGGATTCAATATTTGATACGATGTAGGCTTGATGAGGATCCCAAATGGCACTGGCGTATTTTATTTTAGGGCGAATTAAAGTAAAAGCAAGCTTTTTTTAAGTGCGATGGAGCCTGTTTAAGATTTCGTTTCAATAACCCGAGAGACCGGTTAGCAGCTGCAAGAGTGAGTTCTATATGATGGTGCCATGATAGATCCGATTGAAAGTGGAGGCCGAGGTACTTGTAAGTAGGTATAACTCAAGTGTCATATTATTCAACGAGTATTGACTAGGAAAACGGGTAGCAGCGTTAATAAAGGACATGCACTTTGTTTTAGAAACACTTAACGACGTAAGCCAAGTTGAACACCAATCATTAATTTTGTTAAGGTCAGATTGCAAAGCTAAGCGGTCCGAATCAGAAGAAATGTTACGGTATATTCTGCAGTCGTCCGCAAAAAGTCGAACGTGTGAAGATAAAGAATTTGGTGGATCATTAATAATATAAACGAGGAAGAGTAGAGGACCAAGAACACTTCCTTGGGGTACACCAGATGTTACCGGTAAAGAGGAAGAGTAAACATTCATAGCAAAGGTGAATTGAGACCTGGAGGAAAGAAAAGCTTTTATCCATGCAAGAACGTTAGGATGAATGTTAAGTTGTTTTAGCTTTAGTAGTAATCTGTGGTGAGGAACGCGGTCAAAAGCTATAACACAGCTTTCGCACATTTAGCCTTATTCTGCTTCGCCCGAGCGGAATGTGAAGAAAAGTACTGCGACATTCTGAAGTCTAAGCCCACCCCTTTTTGTCTCCGACATCTTTGTAAATGTAAAGCATGTTTCGGCTGCTTTCGTATGTAACTAGTTGAAGTTGAAATCGCTGTTATAGACAAGCGTTTTACCGACTGTGATGATGATGATGGTTGGATGTTTATGGCGCAAGGCCAACTAGGGCAAAGAGCGCCAAAACAATAGTCATATATGAGGGGTGAAACCTTAAACACTACGAACAGTTAGCAAAAACAAAAGTAAAATCACAAAACGACAATGAGCATGGCTGGTGTATAGGGCCAGGGAGTGATCACGCGTGGTATGAAATGAGGTCTAAAAATTGAACTTCTTCTAAATATTTAAAAACGCACTTGATAGAAAACATGGGATCATCAGAGAGGAAAAACGCTGGGTGTGGTGGGACGTGTAGTCTGTATAGCTGTGGGAAGTGTTTGCGTCGTGTTGTGTGAAGTGCCTTGCATGTGATTAGTATGTGCACCACGGATAGGGCATCTCCGCACCTGCTGCACTGGGGTCTAGAAGATCCCGTCAGCAGATACGACTGCGTCGCATGGGTGTGCCCTATCCGCAGCCTACCCAAGGCGACTTCCGTGTGTCTGTTGCGTGAGTCAGCTGTGTACCGTCCCAAGTGTGGCTTTATTACGTGTAGTTTGTTGTCTGTCTGTTCGTCCCAGTGTGTTTGCCATGTTCTCCGCAGGTGTTGTCTTATGTGTGGCTTGAGGTCTGTGTAGGGTACGGTTGTTATGTCTACAGTGTTCCTGAGTGCAGCAGCAGCAGCCCTCTCCTCTGCCAACTCATTCCCAGCGATCCCAGCGTGTCCTGGAACCCAGCAGAGGAGCAGCTGATGCTTCTTTGCATACACAGACATTATAGTGTTAAATACAAGATTAACTATGTGGTTTTTGGGGGGTGTATGCGATGACAGAGCGCGAACAACACTCAAGGAATCTGTGTAGATGATAGACTTTGGAATTTGATTTTCAAGTATGTGCCGTACAATCAGCAAAATCCCATACGCCTCTGCTGAAAAAATTGTCGTGTGGACGCTCATGGTTCTGGCTGCACAGAAATTCGGACCATGAGCAGCGCAGGAGACCATAGTGGAGGTTTTAGACGCGTCACTGTAAAATTCTGCAAGTGGGTATTTAAACTGCAGAGACAGAAAGTGCTGCAGTATTGCAGCCTGCGGTGCCCGATTTTTGTCAAGTTTCATAAAAGAAAGGTCGCACGACACAGGACGAACTTGCCAAGGCGGTAAACTGTTTGAAAGGGATGACCTGTACACATCCAAAAACAAAGCACTGAGATCCGAGGCTCGCTCTTTCACTCTAAGTGAAAAGGGCAGAGGAACGGATGGGCGATTTACAAAGAGCAGAGATGTGGATGTGTCGTTAAAGACAGGATAAAAAGGATGACTATTCAGCGATGAAATTTTAAAAGCATAAAGCAAGTCCATGTATGTTCGTTGGTTCTCAAGGCTCCACTTATTACACTCAACATAAAGACTCTCAGCAGGGCTAGTGCGAAAAGCACCCGACGAAAGACGAAGGCCCAGGTGTAGAACTGGGTCAAGAATTCGCAAGGCTGTCTTAGTCGCCGACCCATACACCACACTGGCATAGTCCAAACGAGACCCAACCAAAGCAGTATACAAGCGAAGCAAGAGTTCTTTGTCGGAACCATAGGATTGGTGGGAGAGAACCTTAAGTATATTCATTGTTTTGAGACATTTATTTTTAAGTTCCTTGATGTGGGGAATGAATGTGAGTTTGTGATCAAACACCACACCTAAGAACTTGTGCTCCTTGTTCACAGGAAGCGACATGCCATTAAGAGTAATGTCTGGGTCCGGATGGACCCCGCGCTTCCTGGAGAACACAACGCAGGAGCTTTTTGCAGGATTCAATTTAAACCCATTCTTGTCTGCCCAGCCGGCAAGCTTACATGATTTAAAAGATATCTGTTAGATTACATGATTACATGATTTACATGATTTAAAAGATATCTGTCCGTCATCTACATACATGGAGTAAGAAATTGTAGGCGGCAGTGCCTTCCCAAGGGAGTTCATTTTTACTATGAAGAGAGTGCAGCTTAGAACTCCGCCTTGCGGCACGCCATTTTCTTGCACGTGTACCTTTGACAGTGCAGAGCCAACTCTGACGCGAAAGGTTCTCTCAGACAAATAGCTAGCAAGGGTGTTAAACATATTACCAGAAACACCGAATGACTTCAGGTCAGTAAGGATGCCATAACGCCAAGCGGTGTCATAGGCCTTTTCTAGGTCGAAAAACACAGTTAAACAGAACTGTTTATGAATGAAGGCATCCTTAATATATGACTCTAGTGCCACAAGTTGATCATTCGTGGATCGCCCCGCCCTGAAGCCTGCCTGGCAGCTCTCGAGAAGGCCGTTATACTCCAAAAAGTACACGAGCCTCCGGTTTATCATCTTCTCGAGAAGCTTACACAGGCAGCTGGTCAGGGCAATGGGTCGATAGCTAGCGGGAGAAGAAGGGTCCTTCCCTTCTTTCAAGAATGCTACAACTATGACATCCCTCCAAGACTTTGGAATGTGCCCCGAAAGCCATATCTGTTGGAAAGGTGAAGAAGTGTTACAAGAGTGTGTGTAAGTTCTGTATCATTGTATATGTAATGTTGTCTGGGCCTGGAGCTGAGGGTTTACACGTGCTCAGAGCACCCCTCAGCTCATGAAGCGTGAACTCGGAGTTATAAGAGGTGGCTGACCTGTCATTGTCATGTAAAGGTTTCTTTTCGGCCACGAGTTTGTGTTTCATGAAGGTGTTTGTGTAGTGTGCTGAACTAGAAACGTGTTGGAAGTGTTGTGCGAGTGTGTCAGCCTGGTCTTCGAGTGTGTCCCCTGTTGTACTGACCAGAGGCAGGCTGTGTGTTTGATGTCCCTTGAGTTTGCGTATTCGTGTCCATACTTTCCGTGTGTCTGTGTAGGAGTTAATTGATGTTATGAATGTACGCCAACTCTCTCGTTTTGCCTCACGGCGCACACGTTTTCCTAACGCCTTGGCCCGTTTGAACAAGAGGAGGTTACTCGACGTGGGGTACCGGCGAAGGATACCCCACGCCTTGTTCTGGGCCTCTCGCGCCCGCCTACAGTCCTCATTCCACCACGGCCTCCGCTGGTTGCGCGGGGCAACAGAGGCGTGGGGAATGGACTTTTCGGCGGCGTCGAGGATGTGCGCCGTGAGGAGTTGGGTAGCTTCTTCAACGTGTAGGTGTCCTATGGATGTGTGGTGTAGTTTGGATGTCTCTGTAAATGTGTTCCAGTTAGCTCGTGCTTCATTGAACCTATTATGGGAAGATGGACTGCTCGGGCCTTTACCTATATACGTTAATGAAGTGGGGAAATGGTCACTGCCATATGGGTCCGTGCCCACACCCCACTCGAGAAGAGGAAAGAGAACTGCGGAGCCAATAGCCAAGACATGAGTATGTGTTGTGACCTATGTTATGGTATGTAGGCTGTTTATTGTTGAAAAGGCATGCTCCAGAGGATGTAAGAAACCTCTCTATCAGGCGACCTCGGGCATCCGTACGAGAAGAGCCCCAAAGAGAATTGTGAGCATTAAGGTCGCCTGTTAGAATGTATGGTTCGGGCAGCTGGTCAACCAGCGCCTCGAAGTCAGAACTCAAAAGTGTAACATCAGGAGGAATGTATATGGAGCATACCGTTATCAACCTATTAAATATTATTAAGCGTATTGCTACAGCCTCAAGGATAGTGTTCAAGGTGACAGGGTGGCATGCTAAGGATTTCCGGTTTTACCGACTGTACATTATGTGAAATCAGAACAGTTGTAAAGGAAGAACGAGAAATTGCTTGCGCGGCTTCCCCTTGTCTTTGGTCTTAAATTGTGCTGTTCTCAAACAATGTATGCGAGTAAGCCAGTGCTTTTCCGACGCTCGTCGGACATCTGCTGGAAAGGGAAGAAACCTTCGTCAGCGAAATGTGCTCACAGCTGGCTGTTCCTACTCTACTTGACTCTCACAGTCCCCTGGATACCGGGCGATGCGCATTAGAACACGAACTCGTGAAGTTGTTTCCAAGACCGCTTGGTAATCGCCTTGGATCTTGTTTCCTCGCGCTTGGCCGGTGGCACACGCTCACTCGCTTGCTCAATCTGCGGGTCCGTTATCGCACCGGGTGAACTCTGCCACTCTTTGGAGGACGGTCAACAAGGTTTTAAGCAAATCTTCTGTGGCTAGCATCCAAGATTTTGTGGTGTGGAGAAACGCAGTGTGGGAAAGCCAGCTTAAAAGGTTCAGCGCATCACCAAAGCACACGCATACCGCCGCTCGCGTCGGAGCGGAAACTGGCTCCTAAATGGTGAGACCGTGAGAAGGTAGGAGCCAACAGCAAAAACGCATATTGGCACTTGCGTCGAAACTTTATCTTTCTGTGAATGTATGACGTAGTGTGTGACGTAGTGTGAGCCTGATAAGGCGACCAAGCTCGCGGGGTTGCAAAACGAAGGTCCCACTGTGTGTGCTATTAGAGCGCGGTCACCGTATAAGTCGCACGCCGTTCAAAACATGATTTGGACCGCAAGCTTATACGTCTCATCACTTGGATGTGCATTACGTGTGGAGTAGTTACCAATAACACGTGCTATTTTCAATGTCAGTAAAGTCAAAATAAAGGTGTGCGCGTAGATGTATGTGCCTTTCTTAGGCGTGACCGACGTCAACACTCAAGCGAGATAAATTTTCCTCGTACATTTCACCTCAAGTCTGGGTCACCTTTATGTCGTGTCCTAGAAAGCTTCGCTGATCATCAATATCGCAGGGACAGAATGACGAGTTAATTTTTAAGACCAATGCCTTAGATCTCTATGTTTCATGGACCACCTGAGGTGCAAAAAATCTTTGTGGGGTACACAGAATCGTCCGAAAAGCGTTGAAGTTGCGCTAGCGGGGGCATGAACCGAGGACCGCGCGCCAGGAAAGGGAGACTAGTACGGGAGGAAGGTCGGAGGAGGACTCAAAGAAAGAGTGACGCAGCGCGCACCTGGAAAGGGAAACAGCTGCGCCAAAGGGGGGTAGGCGCCTGCCGCAAGTGCAGTACGATCCGCCTTGGGAGGTGAATATACTGAAAGGGGTGAACAGGATGCTCCTGCGAGCATGCGGAACGAGCTTCGGAGGAGGCTGTACATGGTGCTGGTCAAGTGGTAGCGGGCGTGGCTGCTACGTTCGACACAATGTTTAACAGCAGATCAGCAGGAGGTCCGACTAAGCTTTCACCCTATCACTTTTAGAGGGTCCTAACATCTTCTGTAATTTTTTTTTTGTAACAGGTAGAGTTTGAATTATTTTAGGTTAGCAATACATCAAACAGATTTTCCAGCTCCGAGGAGAATGTTATGCTTAGTAGCAACACGTTACCCTTGGCCGGGGATGAAACCTGCTTCCGGCCTGTCACTTGTTGCAAAAGGAAGTACGATTCTGCTCCGAGCTGCGTTTGAAGTCGGCTTCATTCTTGCCGCAGAAAGTTGAAACTATCAATGTCTAGTGGCGTACATATGCTGTCGTAGCGAAACAGTGTACCAAAAACATGGCCAGGTCTGGGTAATCACATCTGAAATCAATTGCGTACCTGATTTCTGTGCAAAGCTCCGCCTGGGCTCCCTAGTTGAGAAAATTTAAATGTTAAGCGTAGTTAAAAGAGGCGTCGTTGCTTACAATAAGAAGCGCTACACGATCACCGTGCGTAATATCGCACGCGCTCAATAGCGGCTCCTTTGAGCAGGATGTAGGTCATTCCGCACAGTCGAAATACGGAGGTGGCCTCTCTTTTACCATGCCTAAAAAGAATTGGCTGGAAAAGACCTGAATAAATTTTTATATATGCAATTTTTCTTCAAACTGTGCAATTTTTTTTATTTATGCAGACTATAGCAACGTTCCTCCTTCGGGCAAAGATGTCAGTAGTTTAATATGAACAGAGCGCTGACACGAAAATTTTATGATCCATTTTTACTGCTTTTATCGATGCTTAATGGTCTGGCAAACCCGAAATAGCACTTTAAATATCTTCAGCGTGCGATAATTAATTACATTGAACATCCCGCAAATCGTTTGCTTCCAATTCCCGCGCTTTCATCCCGAAAGGCGCATATGACAGAATCCCGGCATGACCCATGACCTTACCGCTTTGTGCGGACGTCAAAACACGGTGGAGGCCGGTGGAGGCGTTGTTTCGACCGCGCCGCCTTTGGAGCTAAACGGCTGAGCTCCCTGAAGGTGCTAGGCCTACCTTTGCCACGGAAATTCGATGACCGCTTTCAATAAAAGTCCTCATGGCGACTTCTATTGCGACTCCGGGCTATATTATCGCTTCCTTTCCCGTGTGTGCAACTTTATTTTTGCCAGCAGTGCCTTTCTGGGCAGCGGTTATGCCTGTAGCTCTGGCTTCGTGCACCCGTTTGTGAATACGCCAGCGCCCGCTCGCCGCTCGCAGGGTTGCGCGCGTGAAGTGACGTCAGGAATTTTTGACGAGCGCTGTTCGCGCCACTTCTTTTGGCTACCACGGGATGATGTCACGCTGATGTCCATTTGCTGTGTGCCGCTCCGCGCGCTTTTCCGTCGGTGCGATAAATGAGATCCAATTAAAGTATGTCGTTCGCGTCGCAGGCCACTCATGTTTCAGCCAGGGTATTCTGTTGAGTAAAGGAAGCGAACTGTGCGGTAATATTAACGCCGAAAATTGGTGTCAGCACTCCTTTAATATGTAACTCTCTCCTCGATGAGTTGGCGATGTAGTCAGAGTAAGACTGACTAGAATTAATGTTAATAAAACGAAAGCTGTCTTCTTCCGAACTATAAATAAATCAGTTAGCATAAAAATGGTCTCCTTCGCAATAATATTAAAATTGAAATTGTTAAAGAACACAATATTCTTGGTATTTGATTCTCGTGGCATTTGAGTTGGGAGGCTCGCGTAGACATGTTACAAGTATACTCTATTCAACCGCTGGAGCTGCTTCTCGCCGTCGAATGGCCATGCCAATGAATTTAAAACTCCAGATATGTTACGCTTTTTCTGCCTCGTTCACCAAATATTTTAGTTTGGCGTGGGAAACACCAGCTAAAAAAATTAAAATTTGCCTTTTGCATAACAAAGAAGAACCTTACGCACGTATCAATTGTTGACAGATTATTCCAACGGGAAATTTATTTTTAACATACAATATCATTCGAATTGAATACTATAACAGATTTCGAATTTTGCATTCAACTTACCTTTTCAGAAATGAGCGTGAAACAGCCCTGCAAACTTTGCCTCTCTTTGGCTGCAGGACTTGACTTCACGGAACCATAAATCGCCAATTTTCATTTATTCCTTACTTTTGAACCAAGTATAGGTTTAGCCTCTGAAACAAAAGACACAGAGCATTTTGTTAGCAGGTCTAGGGGTGGGCGATTGGTCGATTAACCTTCCGATTAATCGATTAATGCGTTAATAGGATTAATATTTTTAATCGGTTAATCGGTTGAAGTGTAGTGCGCCACGAGAGAAAGGCCTGCCGTCTTCAACCCTGCGTGCCACTCGGAGTTTTTTTTTTTTGCGTTTTTTACGTTTCACGTACCAGCCTTCTCCTTCCCATTTGCGGCCGCCACCCTCAACTACCGCGTTGCTTTTGTCCAGACCGTCGCTGTCAGTTCCGAAGGCGAAGGGGGAACGCCGTGCTGTTCACGCCGCGCAGCTCTGAGCAGAAAATGCTCTTGGGGGCTCGTTTAACCGAAACAACCTGCTTCCGTGCTGCTAGGTCCGGATACCATGAGTTACCCCCAGTAATGTTCACAATTGTGCTTCCGCATCGCGAAAAGCGCCCCCCCCCCCCCCCACCCTCAGAGGAAGCGATCGGAGGCGGCTCTTTGAAGAATTTACACCCTCAAAGTCATTAAGCAGATTGTACTTACAGAACAATTGTACGCCGGCCAACGAACCCTGCGAACCAAGATATTTTCCCAAAAGGGCCTTCTGTCTCGTCTGCCACCTTCCCCGTTTTTGTTTTGTTTTTTTTGCGCTAAGCCTCCCATTCGACGGAGATCGCCCCGAACATGTGTGGGAAAGGCTTTCTCAGCTGGCCGTTAAGTCATCCGCCACGCCCACTGAAAATACTCCCAGCAAATAGCGAAAGTACCATTTTGTGGAGGAAAATGAAGAGCAAAGCACACCTTGCCAGGTGCCGTTATACCGCTCTATGGCAGAAGTAGCCGACGACGATCTAGATCCCTTGGAATGGAGGAGGGTGGAGAGCTCACTACTTCCAAAACTAGCACCAGTTGTAAAAATGCTGATGTGTGTCCCGGTAACCTCAACGCCATGCCAGCGTGTGTTTAGCACAGCCGGGATAACTGTCAACAAGAAAAGAAATTCTCTGCGGCCTGAAAATGATAACAAGGTTGTTTGCCCCAGCAACTGGATGAATTATCCTTGATTGTCTTAAACGATTTGTAGAAACAAACATCCACAGCGTGAAAATAAACAACCATCAGGAAAAACTGAACATTCTTTGTCTTTTAAGCCTCATTCATCTAAATGAACACATCCGATTAATCAATTAATTAACCGATTAAAGGCATCCGATTAATCGGATTAAAATTTTTGATCGATGCCCAGCCCTAAACACGACTGAAAAAAATTACTCTTAGGAATGACTGCCGTCGGGAGAACGAATATCCCAACCCCGTTGTTATGACTGAAAAAGAAGTTTACACGTTAATTGTACGGCATATTGCAAGTGTTTTTTTTTTTTCATGCATATGAAATGTTGAAGATTTTGCTATGATTGCTATACGTTTTCATTTTCATTGATAATATGAACATCTTAAAATGTAGTGGTGCGCTGCCTGACACAAAAACATGCGACGATCAGAAAAGAAAAAACACAGGAACAGACGAGGTGAGGCGCAAACTAACAACTGTTCATTATCATGAGAAGGGGGCGGTTATTTATGAAAGAACTAAAAAACACACTCGAAAAAAAATCGCGCCAATCCACCCCGTGAATGTGGTTGGAAAGCAAAGCTGTAAACTGCACCCATAACGATTACCCATGCGACGTCACTTAAATTCACTGACATCGCTCTACAAATAGTAAAACCAGGCAGAAGTGAAATGCACCTAACCACACCATTTATTACTTCAAAAAGATATTCTTGGTAAGGTTAAATCAATGCATGATGCATGAACGGTGTTTGGTTGAGTTGTATTGGTGTAGCACAAGAGTGGAAACTTTTTTTATAAAATCAAAGTAAGCTCCAACCCGGTGTTAGACGATCTGACTTCTCCGTCTCTGCGCCGCGGACGGACGCGACCAGATTTGCGGCAGAGAAGGAGCAGGAGGAGGAAGAAATACTTCTGTTCAGATTTTTGAACGGCCCAGAGTGCAGCCCTAGGGAGTGATTCCTCCTTCTGTGGGGCCCATATCCAGTCCTCGCGGCCTGTGTTGTGTCCACCCGCTGAAGCTGGGTAGGTAGAGAGGGCCTGGACAGCAGCATCTCCCATTGCTCTTTTTGGGTAGTTGACGGAAAGAGAGGAGGGTGCTCAGGGCTAAAGTCGCACACCCCGATTACGGGGCAGAGTATTCCTACTTCTGAGCAAAATTTACATTCAGCGGCGTAGCGATTCGGATGCATTAAGTGAAGACGCGTAGGCTGTGGGAAGGAGCCCGTACGGTAGTTTGTTGTTCTCTGGAAAGGTCTGGGTAAGGCGAAATTACGGTCTGTCTCAGAAGGCGATAATGCTGGGTTATCTCCCTGGGCGTGACAAGCGGGTGACTGTCCTCGTGCAGCTCCTTAGGACGGGAGGTAAAGGCGCAGGCTTGTTGGGTGGGGGTATTTGTTGCCCTCCATTGAAGCGTGAGGCGGTGTCCAGATGAGCTGAATGGAACCGTTTTGGGAATGGTTTTTTAGCACGCACAGTGCAGGTCAGGACACCGAACCCGACTGGTAGTTCCTGTAGGCTTGCTGGGTATCGGTGACTACCCTCCGAACCCCTGGTTGAGTGAGAGCCAAGGTGATGGCTGACTCTTCTGCTACCGTCATTTGTTGGGTCCTAAGCGAGGTACACGCAAGGAGGTTGGTTCTGGAGGTAGCCACGATGATGGCGTGTTGCTGCCCTCGATGTTAGGAGAAGTCTGTGTAGATAACTCCATGAGCCCCACCGAGGGTGGTGTTTAGCGCTTGAGCCCGTGCTTTTCGTTGACCGTCGTCATGTGAGCGGTTCATATTTCTAAGCAAAGGGAGCATCTTTAGTTTTAGCCGCCAAGAGTCTGGGAGTACTTCAAGCGGAGTGACATTCTGGGCTGTCCAGCCAATCTGGTGAAGCATGCGGTTACCCACCGCAGTTCTGAGTCGGACCTTCTGGTTAGAACGATGGCCTTATATCAGCCCTTTCACCGTGTTGTGGAGCACGCGTGCTAAGCAGCCTCAGTGTGGACGCACTCATGAGAAGACCAATGGCTGCTCTATGTCTTCCTCGTCGAGAAGAAGATAGGGGTTTGTCGTAAGTAACTCTCGAGAGGACAAAAGCTTCAATAAATCGAAAGGTACCGGATTCTTTTAGGCCTCGCTTCTTGGTGGCAACTCGCCTGATCATGTGTATGATTAGATTAATGCTGTTTTTGAGGCGCTTCAAGGAGACGTCACTCTTGGTGTTGGCCTGGAAATGTAGGCCCAGGATCTTGATGCTGGGGTTTGGAGTGATGGCCTGGTCATCAAGGAGTATTGGAATGTATTCCTTGATTTGGCGTGAGGGTGGACGACAAGGAGCTGTGATTTTTTACGTGAACACTGGAGGCCACAGGCTTTAGCCCATTGACGTACTAAAAGAGAGGTTCAATGGATTGGTGTGAGCTTCCTTTAATTTTTGTAACTCTTAGCACATAAGCAAGGTGCGCACAGGGCCGCTAGACGGGCGTGAGTGGTCGTGTGACGCTTTCACGTGGCATTCAGCCAGAAGGCAGGGGGTAAACCCGTAGATGTGCTTGGTGAGTACACCACCTGTCTTCCCCGTCTTCGCATGGGCTCGTAGCTGAATCGGTAAGACAACGGGCTCTCGCTTTGTTAGTCTATTAGTTCCAGGTTCGATTCCCGGTGGTGCCAGTAAATTCTTTTATTTGTTCGCTGGAGTTTTCTGGTGACACCAACGGTCGCGAAAGAACCCTTGGGGGGTAGAGGTAGAAAGCTTTGCTTTAAAAAACAACTATAATAAACGCAAAACGTGACATGGTATCTATTCCTTATGTATGAAACCTATTTCACGTGTTGAAAGCCGGTTTGAAGGGGCCGTAAAGCAACCTCCTTCTGCTCCTGACAACATTGCGAAAGCTTTGAATAATTCACGGGTAATCTTGTCCTTGGTGCGCAACAAGATAGTTGTCCTCTCAAAATCTGGCGAACAACCCTTATCACAATTCTTAACATGCGCGGCCAAATTTTCATTTATCTCCAGTTGCGCACAAGCGTTGTGATGTAACAAGCGTCGATGAGACAGTGGCCTGTCTGACCCACGCAAGACCCACCACAAGTCAGATGGATCTTGTATACAATGCCTTCTGCGCAGTTGCCGAACGTGCGCCTTTGCCGTGTGCCACACTCGAATTTTTGTTTCTTCTGATTTGCAGTCTTGCACACTACCTTTAGTTCCAAAGGAACAGAAAACACCACCGGAATATATTTGGCGCCCACTTTTTTTAGCCGGTGCGAAACTCTAAGAATGTTCTTCATGACAATGGGCCGCTGCGCAAGTCTTTCGTTACTTCTCTCAGGGCTGTACGTGTTTTTCACCTTTTTCAGCCCTTCGTTTGCCACCGATACAAGGAGATGTGTCGGGTAATGACCCTTTTTTTAGCCTTGTAAATTGGTGATATAAGATGTCACTCACTGCGTGCGAGCACGATTTTTTATTGCTTGCGTAACGCAGGAAGTTACAATTCCGCGCTTTGTCAGTTTGGTGTGCGAAGAGTCCTAAGGCAGCAGTCTCCTTCCCCTCTCGTGCGATAGGTCGTCATGTTTGGAATTGTTCTTTTAGAAATAGGTCAAGAAATTTCAGGCAATTTTTCTCTGGTTTTTAGAGTGTGAATTCTAGCCCCCCTTGCAACGGACTGAACTGCTCCATACTTTTAGGGACGGCACTGCCAACGCTTGCTGGTGAAGACATGCATACTAGAATATCATCAACGCAGCGGAAACATCTTGTTACACCAAGCGGTTCCAAGTCCTCGAGGAGCTTCAAATCCTCTTTTGCGAAGTAAATGTGTCCTAACACCGGCGCTATGCATGGACCAATCGTGATCCGGTCTTGCTGGGAATGAACAGACCCTTCGAATTCAATGTACACTTACCACAAATAAATCCTATTCCTATTTCGGAACTTGTGTAATGTATCATTTGACTAATTTTAAAGTGTTACTTTATTCAGTGCCTTTGTAAACGGGCGTGAAATATGTTTGTGTGTCGTACGCCATCATCTACAACAGCTCGTTGGCCTAGTCAAGCTGCTGTTGGGTGCTTTTAGTTGAGGAGTCAGTACAGCTGTTTCTCTGGACATGAATGAATGAATGAATGAATGAATGAATGAATGGTGAACTATTAATTTAAGTCCTCAAGGATATGAGGTATCATGTTTAAAAAAATGTCAGTGGGAGGGGGTAAAAATAACACATCTATTACTTAACAATATATGAGGGATCTAGCTTATACAGACATCACCATGTTGGTTTTGCGTTTACAGCAGCGTACTTATCAAATCAAGGTGGCACGCTCAAACCGCTAAGGAGGGTTTCCTTCCAAACCAATGGAGGAGTCCGTAGCATACAGTCCTTCGGCTTCAAGATTTAAAATTGGGTTACTGCATGCTGCATCCAATACGAGAGGACAGAAAAAAAAAAACGGAACCGGTCTCAATGGCTCAATGCGCACTCACGTCAAAGTGATGTTATAGTATTCTAATCTTCTTTTGTGTTTAGTTTCCAGGATAACGATAAGGTAATGTGCGCATTGGGTCCGTACTTTTCTCTAAAAGAGCTGCAATAAATAAGAAACCAAGGGGCCCTTTTACTAAACTCAAACCTTGACTTCATATGCGCTAACGAAATTAAAGAGTGAACGCTCAACTCATTATCGAAGAATGCCGATGAGGTAGCGGCTTTAATTTTTGGCTTGCGTCTTGCCTTTGAAACGCTGCGATGATCACTCACTCCAAGCGGGAGTAAACCTGGCAAAGCTAAGAAGCGTCAGCTGTTGGTTTTTCTTCATGCCGAGAAAGCTTAGCAGTACAGACAGGAAACCTGAAGGCAAGAAAGGAAGGACAAGACATAATTAATTTAGCACACTTCATTAGCCTCAACTGAGTGCTCAGTGGCGAGGTACCTCGTGAGGTAATTGCAGTGCTCTCGCTTTTGTCTTTTTTGGTTTTATCCGTTGCTCTCCCTCGTGACTACCTCGTTTCCTGAGTTTTTAAACTTATCGAAGGCGTACTAGGAAGAGAAGAAATTATGCAAACCATATCTTTTTCTGCACACATAACTTTCTGCAGTTTTTTTAATGGCAGCGCTTGTAATAAAGGCAGCTGATGAACAACGGAAGGCTGTCTTGCTTGGCGGGCAACTGAATTAGGGGAAAAATGGATTGCTAAATGGTACGTGCTAGAAGAGGCGGAGGTAAAAGTCTGAGACACTGAAAGCAGCGACTTACGTCCTGAGCCATCCTCAAATTCTTTATGAGGCTTAATTGCTCCATCGATCTGTTACGGCCACAAATGAAAAAAAAAAAACACAACCGAAGTGACAGGAAGATGTAGGGCGGAAAGTGTACTGTCAAACGTGTTTCGTTAACGATGAGGCCCTTTTCATTTCAAAACTAAATTCGTTAAAGCTCGGGGTTCACGCTCGTCCTTCGCAGTGAACCTGTAAGCTTACTAAAAGGTGTCCGCAATGATAGCAAAATGTCAAAAAACAAAACAAACAAAAACTCCCTCTAAATCTCGAGCTTTCGTGCACACAAACGCTGTTACCTCGTATCTGTGCGATATGCCAACTGAACTACTTCGATGTAAGCCTGTTGATAAGCTCGAAAATACTACCTTAAAGGGGCCATGAAGAGAAAACAAAAGTTTGGTTCATTCATAAGATTGCCTCGTTAAAATCATACCGACACCACTTTTAACGTAAATACGGCTAAAATGAGCTATATGATTAGAAAAAAAGGGAATGGCCATGCTACCCACGAGCTCATTTATTGCAACAGAATCTATGATGACATACTAGCCAGCTCTGCGATTGGCGGAGGCCGGCAAAAGCAAATGGAAATTAGGCAGAGCTGGTAAGCTTGCCGAACGACCTATCTGCGCTTAAATTTAGGGCACATACAAATTCTCTTTAAAGCAGTAAGAATGGTGGGACAAACAGTGGAAGTTACGAAAGCACACGTAAACAGAAGTACCGATGCGTACTGTTGTTGGTACTGCGGGTACTATGCTTGGTTTAGCTGCACAGGACTGCGGGGCTTTGGGGTTGTCTCAGACTACACTGGCCAATTAACGCAAGCAACGGTGTCTTACGTGACCATATTTGTCAAGCGAGCACTATGTTTCACGAAACAATTATTTTCTCCCTGAGCAAAAACAAGCCAGGCTTAAATACGGTCAAAAACAAACCAAAGGCAGAAAATGACTTGCCACGGTATGGTGGCGCCATGTAGGTTCACTAACGGTAAACAAGGCTTCGAAATCGGCTGCAGAGAGGTCGGTTCCTGTGATGTCATTGCAGACCACGAAAACGCACGATTTCTCAGTGAATACAGCATCCTTTTCATCCGGACAAGTGCTGGGGGCACTGTAAAACGCGAAATCTTTCGAATAACACAAACTTCTATGTTGTCTTCATGGCCCCTTTAAGGCGAAAGCCTTAGGTGCCTCATCAGACGCGATAAGTTACCGTTGCCGTCGTCGTTGCCCGTCAACACGAAGGGTACCGCAATGGACGCCGCTATGAAGAGAAAATGAATGCATCAAACACATATGGTTTTGTGTGGGATTTGAACCCGGGACACAAGAGCAGGAGGCAAGTGCGTAACCACGGCGCTAACCCGGAACCCTAACAGAATGAAACGACAATGAGCCTCAAGCTTGCCCCATGAAAGGGGCACGTTCTGGCATTGGAAGAGCAGGTGAATGCGGAGAAGAGCTCTAGCTACTATTACAAACACCTACACGGACTCCAAAAAGGCCTGCCACCTGCTTGCAAGCGCACTCACCGTGCCACCGACACTGCCACTTCCAGCCACAGTAAATGGGCACGCCACATTACATTGGGTACCTGGGGACATGGGATTAGCGTGGAACGAACGAGCAAATAACTCGCCCGTGAAGCACTCATTCGGGCTTCAGCTGACCTTGTCCGTACCCCGAACTTCCGTCCCCCTCCCTCCACCTAATATCAAACTGAGACTGTACCTGAACGACAACACGGAGTACCCACCCCTAGAGGTCGGCGAACTCACTCATGAGTGGACTCACTCAGACTCATTTGGACTCCAACTAACGCGTGAGTTTGAGTTTGAGTTAGCGCGAGGCTAGTGTGGCATAGTGAGTTTGAGATTGAGTGAGTTTGAGCCGAGTGAGCCCGACTGAGTTTGAGTCCGAGTGAGCTTGAGTACGCCTGAGACCTAGTGAATTCTGAGTCCATTTTGAGTTCTGAGTACATTTTGAGTTTGAGTACATTTTGAATACTGAGTACATTTTGAGTTTGAGTTCATTTTGAGTTCTGATTTCATTTTGAGTTCTGAGTGCATTTTGAGTTCTGAGTGCATTTTGAGTTTGAGTCCATTTTGAGTTTGAGTCCATTTTGAGTTTGAGTCCATTTTGAGTTTGAGTCCATTTTGAGTTCTGAGTCCATTTTGAGTTCTGAGTCCATTTTGAGTTCTGAGTCCATTTTGAGTTCTGAGTCCATTTTGAGTTCTGAGTACATTTTGAGTTCTGAGTACATTTTGAGTTCTGAGTACATTTTGAGTTTGAGTCCATTTTGTGTTTGAGTCCATTTTGAGTTTGAGTCCATTTGAGTTCTGAGTACACATGAGTTTTGAGTCCATTTTGAGTTTGAGTACATATGAGTAGCCTAGCAGGAAGCTATGGTTGGCTGTTGAGTTTCATGCGTCGCTGTGGGCTCGGAATTCAGGTTACCTGCGGGTACGGCACCATTCGCGATCCGCAAGATCGGTTGGGAGGGAGGGGGTGTCCGATTTTTTTAGTTCCTTGTTGAATTTTCATGACCCTAAGCACGTGCTGTATACAAAGTTTTCGCGGCTGGGCGCGTGAGTGATAATTGACTGGTGAGGTCATAAAAAACGGTTGTCTTAACTTTTAATCCTGATGGGTTCAGTAAGTAGATGGGAAAAGGTGGTGGGAAAGCACACGGCGGCGTTTGTTTGCTGGTTGTTCGGCTGCTACTGTTAACGGCTTGATATACTAGGGGTCACGAAGGAAGAGGTGAGAGCCGGGGGGAAAAAGGGGCGGGGGCTGTCCCTTCTGCTGTTTCAAATGAATTAGCTGAATTGACTGGGCAACGCCCCTTTAGACAGAATAATGACCGCATTAGATTGGGTGAAAAGTCAAACTGATGACGCTAAGCGTTGTAAGGTATCAAATGAAAGGTCCCGATTAACGGAATCACCCGGGGTAAATAAAAAAAATGCTTCCTGATTGTAGTCATCAGGCAGTCATAATGAGTCATAGATTGGGTTAAAATTCAAAATGACGCTGCGAGGGCATGTGGGGAATCAAATTCAAGGTCTCGATGAGGGGAATCATTCGGGACAAAAATGCGTTATGGATATATCATGACGTATTCATGGTTAGTCGTAGATTCGGTTAAAATTTAAGTTCATGACGCTAGGGCGAGTGGCGTATCAAATTAAAGGTCTCGATGAGGGACATCACGTGCTTCCTGATTATAATCATGACATAGTCAAGGTGGGTCATAAATTATTTTAAAATTCACAATGACGCCACTTGGTGTACGGGGCATCAAATTGAAGGTTCCGATGAGGGAAATCACGTTTGACAAAAATGCGGTATGGCTATATCATGAGATAGTCATGGTTAGTCATTGATTGGTTTAACATTCAAATTCATTGCGCTAGGATGGGATGGGTATCAAATTGATGGTCTTTATGAGTTGAATCACGTGGGAAAAATACAAAAATGCTTCCTGGTTATAACAATGAGATAGTCATGGCGAGTCTTATATTGGGTTAACATTCGAAGTGACCCCGCTAGGGCATGTAGGGTATCAAATTTACGGTCTTGACGAGGGGAAACACGTGGTACAAATAAAAAAGGCTTGGTGGTTCTAATCATGAGATAGTCATTATGAGTCATAGATTGGGTTAAAGTCAAGGTGGAGCCGCTAAAGCATGTGGGGTGCCAAATTGATGTTTCAGTTAGGGGAATCACGTCGAACACTTAAATAATGCGTCCTGGTTACAGTCATGAGAGTCATGGTTAGTTGGACTGGTATGAATTCCATATGATCCTGCTAGGGTGTGTGGAGTATCAAATTAAAGGTCTCGTCGAGGGGGATCACGTGGGACAGATATAAAATGCTTTCTGGTTATAGTTATGAGGATATAGCAAAATGTATCTTTTTTTAATTGCTGTGTTGGGTTTAACCAACATTCCTTGTCAACCCGTAAGGTAGTCGTGCTATATACATGCGAAGGTTTGCGGTATCAATGCGGTATATAGTAATAAAAATATTGGCGTCTAATTGCTGAATCATCGAGGTAGGATGGCATGGGGTAAAGCCAAAAGCCATGCCAAGCTCTTGAACTTAAATCAACAGACTCAAAAACTCTCTGCTAATAACTACCATTCAAACGTTACTTCCTCCATTTCCCCGTGTCCCAACAAACAAGCAAATCCTTCGACACATATGGTGTCGTGGAAATTGTGGACGACCATCGGTAACAGGGGGCATCGGAGCTGATCAGAAAGGCGAATTTCACATTTGTTTATGAATAAGCCTCGCGGCCGCGTTTCGTGCCCGTAATTTCCTCCTTCCCATAGTGTACCAACGTGCACTCGAATCCCGAATTGGCCAATTACATGTGAGACATTAACTACTTGCTAGAGTGTAGGATATAGAGAGGCAACAGAGCCAGCAAGACATAAACAGACATTGCGATAGAAGGAAAACACTTCAGGAAAATAAGCAAGTGCAGTTTGTATGTGCGCTCGAACTGTTTTTATTACAATAAGAAATCAGCGCAAGATATCAAAACTAGCACATGATAACAATGTAAAGGAAAAGAATTAACTCGGGCTCTGCAGTTCTCCAACGACTACATGTCAAACACAATGAAAGAACAGATGACTGACGCAACACACACACACACACACACACACACACACACACACACACACACACACACACACACACACACACACACACACACACACACGCACACGCACACGCACACGCACACGCACACGCACACGCACGAACGCACGCGCGCACGCGCGCGCATGCTGGAAGTTAACAGCTGGTTACGGTGGCGGTAATTGCTTTCAACGATAGTGTGGTGCTTTTCCCAGCTACGAGAGCTCATCCCACCTAGCAAATGCTAATAAAAACTAATACAAGTTCCTCAGCGAACAACGAGGCAATTTTTTGTTTGTCCCACGTGATTTGCCTCCTCGAGACCCTCAATTTGATACCCCACATTGTTTAGCTCCACATTTCTCTGAATTTTTTCCCAATCTAACACTATCCATGACTCCCGTGTTACACGGTTCGCCATTTTGGATATTTTTTCTTATTATTTATTTTTTTTAGTTTTTTAACATTTAGTTTGATCAATTCTCTACACTTACGCTTTTATAATGAGTACAGGTTTAACTTCCGTGATATCTTCATTTCTGTGTAAATGCAGGGCGTTACACGATCCTGGGGGGGGGGGGGGGGGGCGGGGGGGGTAGGGAGAGGGGGGTACTCGGCAAATAAAACTACGCATTAAAAAAGCAAAGACATATCCATGAACGCCTCGCGCTTCAGAGATTCGCGAGGACAGTTCGCTTTGACACAAGGCGTTTGTTCAGGATGCAGAGCAATAATGCACGGAACCGTAACCCTAAACAGCTTCGAGTAAATTAACGGAGCAGTGAGCGCACGTCCCCTCGCCCAATCTTGCTATTTTCGACCCAGGAACCCAGCACACCCTCGAGTCTGGACCGCCTCTGTCATGCACACGAACACGGAGCCTACATCAAGAGATTGGTATCCAATATATACGTACAATTGCTTGCAACCAGCGCTAGTCATCATGGGCAGCAGGTATAGCTGTATTAAATCTGCAACAAAAATTGTTTCGACCTCACAGGAGCTACGGTGTCATGTCATGCCGAATGCAAGTTTGAGCTCACGAATTTTGCATCCGTAATATTTTTACCACGCGTGAATTTGAAAACACTGAATGCTAATGAAATCAGAGTCCATCTGAGCCACTGTAAATTCCTAGCACGAGAGAGTTGTGAGGCCATTCGAGTTCTGAATTCACTTTGAGTTCTCAGCCCATTTTGAGTTCTGAGTTCG
>NW_027526203.1:191317338-191399780 GCF_048455015.1 Haemaphysalis longicornis | reverse complement strand
TATGATCCTGCTAGGGTGTGTGGAGTATCAAATTAAAGGTCTCGTCGAGGGGGATCACGTGGGACAGATATAAAATGCTTTCTGGTTATAGTTATGAGGATATAGCAAAATGTATCTTTTTTTAATTGCTGTGTTGGGTTTAACCAACATTCCTTGTCAACCCGTAAGGTAGTCGTGCTATATACATGCGAAGGTTTGCGGTATCAATGCGGTATATAGTAATAAAAATATTGGCGTCTAATTGCTGAATCATCGAGGTAGGATGGCATGGGGTAAAGCCAAAAGCCATGCCAAGCTCTTGAACTTAAATCAACAGACTCAAAAACTCTCTGCTAATAACTACCATTCAAACGTTACTTCCTCCATTTCCCCGTGTCCCAACAAACAAGCAAATCCTTCGACACATATGGTGTCGTGGAAATTGTGGACGACCATCGGTAACAGGGGGCATCGGAGCTGATCAGAAAGGCGAATTTCACATTTGTTTATGAATAAGCCTCGCGGCCGCGTTTCGTGCCCGTAATTTCCTCCTTCCCATAGTGTACCAACGTGCACTCGAATCCCGAATTGGCCAATTACATGTGAGACATTAACTACTTGCTAGAGTGTAGGATATAGAGAGGCAACAGAGCCAGCAAGACATAAACAGACATTGCGATAGAAGGAAAACACTTCAGGAAAATAAGCAAGTGCAGTTTGTATGTGCGCTCGAACTGTTTTTATTACAATAAGAAATCAGCGCAAGATATCAAAACTAGCACATGATAACAATGTAAAGGAAAAGAATTAACTCGGGCTCTGCAGTTCTCCAACGACTACATGTCAAACACAATGAAAGAACAGATGACTGACGCAACACACACACACACACACACACACACACACACACACACACACACACACACACACACACACACACACACACACACACACACGCACACGCACACGCACACGCACACGCACACGCACACGCACGAACGCACGCGCGCACGCGCGCGCATGCTGGAAGTTAACAGCTGGTTACGGTGGCGGTAATTGCTTTCAACGATAGTGTGGTGCTTTTCCCAGCTACGAGAGCTCATCCCACCTAGCAAATGCTAATAAAAACTAATACAAGTTCCTCAGCGAACAACGAGGCAATTTTTTGTTTGTCCCACGTGATTTGCCTCCTCGAGACCCTCAATTTGATACCCCACATTGTTTAGCTCCACATTTCTCTGAATTTTTTCCCAATCTAACACTATCCATGACTCCCGTGTTACACGGTTCGCCATTTTGGATATTTTTTCTTATTATTTATTTTTTTTAGTTTTTTAACATTTAGTTTGATCAATTCTCTACACTTACGCTTTTATAATGAGTACAGGTTTAACTTCCGTGATATCTTCATTTCTGTGTAAATGCAGGGCGTTACACGATCCTGGGGGGGGGGGGGGGGGGGTAGGGAGAGGGGGGTACTCGGCAAATAAAACTACGCATTAAAAAAGCAAAGACATATCCATGAACGCCTCGCGCTTCAGAGATTCGCGAGGACAGTTCGCTTTGACACAAGGCGTTTGTTCAGGATGCAGAGCAATAATGCACGGAACCGTAACCCTAAACAGCTTCGAGTAAATTAACGGAGCAGTGAGCGCACGTCCCCTCGCCCAATCTTGCTATTTTCGACCCAGGAACCCAGCACACCCTCGAGTCTGGACCGCCTCTGTCATGCACACGAACACGGAGCCTACATCAAGAGATTGGTATCCAATATATACGTACAATTGCTTGCAACCAGCGCTAGTCATCATGGGCAGCAGGTATAGCTGTATTAAATCTGCAACAAAAATTGTTTCGACCTCACAGGAGCTACGGTGTCATGTCATGCCGAATGCAAGTTTGAGCTCACGAATTTTGCATCCGTAATATTTTTACCACGCGTGAATTTGAAAACACTGAATGCTAATGAAATCAGAGTCCATCTGAGCCACTGTAAATTCCTAGCACGAGAGAGTTGTGAGGCCATTCGAGTTCTGAATTCACTTTGAGTTCTCAGCCCATTTTGAGTTCTGAGTTCATTTTGAGTTTTGAGTACATTTTGAGTTTTGAGTCCATTTTGAGTTTGAGTACATTTTGAGTTTGAGTATATTTTGAGCTCTGAGTACATTTTGAGCTCTGAGTACATTTTGAGCTCTGAGTACATTTTGAGTTTTGAGTACATTCTGAGTTTTGAGTCCATTTTGAGTTTGAGTACATTTTGAGTTTGAGTACATTTTGAGTTTTGAGTCCATTTTGTGTTTGAGTCCATTTTGAGTTTGAGTACATTTTGAGTTTTAGTACATTTTGAGTTCTGAGTACATTTTGAGTTCTGAGTACATTTGAGTTTTGAGACCGAGTGAGTTCTGAGTTTTGCGCTCAATGTGAGTTTGAGTTTGAGTGAGCGAAGATGTGCTGCTCAGCATTGAGTCTGAGTTTGAGTGAGTGATGATTCGAAAAAAAAATTGTGAGTGAGTTTGAGTGAGCCGCCCCAACTTTACCGAGGTATGCCCACCCCCGCACCCCTTGCTAGACAGAGAACAACAAACCACTCAGACTAGCCCAAGGTCCTTGGACTAGCCCAAACAAACACACTAGAAACACCGGCGTGTTATACCGCCTAACACATGGAAACACGAGCCCACAACCCCTGTGCAGCCACTGCCACGCCGCACTCTACCGAGAGCACGTCCTGTGGTAATGCGTAAACACCTCAGCATTCACAACACATCGCACTAAGGAGTGGCTGGGTACCCGCCGCAATGACTCAGTGGCTAAGGCGTTGTGCTGCTGAGCACGAGGTCGCGGGCTTAATTCCCGGCCGCGGCGGCCGCTTTTCTGATGGAGGCGAAAATAAAAAATGTGTAAGGAATTTGATCGCACGTTAAAGATCACGAGGTGGTCAAAATTAATTCTCAGCCCTGCACTACGGTGCGCCTCATCGCCTGCGTTGCGCCAGCGCGTTAAATCCCACAATCAATCGATCAATCAAGTGGCTGGGTATACCGCCTGCAATCACCAAGATCAACGGGACGTGGTGGAGCCTTATCCGGAGCGCTACCAGCAGCTGCCTGGACGGAGGCGGTTGACAGATGCCCCCCTCTCCATCGGTATCATAGAAAAAAATAGTTTATCCATCCATCCATCCATCCATCCATATATCCATCTCTCTAACTGACAGTGGGGAAACTGCCGCGTGAACAGCGGCCAGCCTGACTGTCGCATTAGTTCGCGTCAGAAGTCGAAGAAACGAAAGCGATGGAGGAGGCGCAAACATGATAGCAGTTAAGGAGTCTTCGATAATCGCTAGGCTTTCGCCTTCAAAGCACGTAAGCAGACTTAAGTTCCTGACGAATTTTTGTGGAAGAATTGACCTGGCCAATGTCGCGTATGAAGGGCTGGTATAAGTATGGGCCTGAACCCACGATTAGCCTCGCCGGGCAAGTTTCTCCCCGCAGAAACGGCGACAAAGCAGCCACCGCGCACCATGTCAGCACCATTGTAGCGTCGCCAGTAAGGGCCGCGTTCACCGAGGATTTGTCGTCGCCCGTAGCCGCCAGCAATGATCACATTTGGCTATGATAGGGCGCGTCTCCACGCAGGGAATCGGTTCATAAGCTAGAAAGGATTTACTAAATAACTGAAGCTACGACGCTTCGCAGCGGATCGACAGAAGAGGCTGGAAGCGGTTGATTATCACAAGTGACCTTGCCAAAGCATCAGCATTGTTAATGAGGTTGCAGGGACCCCATTGCAGTATCAGCATCGACATTGTGATTTCCATGCCCTTGCAGGAAACTGACCGAGAAGCTAGACCTGATTAAGTTAGGTAATGTGCTCTCACAGGGAATCTGCCAACAGGCTATAGAAATGGTTGATTTATGCCCAAAATGACCTTCGACCCTAGTACCAGCACTGTCTACGAGATTATGTTGTCGTCGAGGCAAGAGCAGTGTACAGTGGTCACCCGCGAGCACTCAGCGCGCTGATCGATATGTAGATAGGGGCGAGCAATAATCGCAGCTATCTACATGTCGCCCAATACTGCATACGCTAAAACGTTCTGTAAAATTAGGATACCATTTGTGAGATCACCCATTTGTCGTTTCGATTTGAGCACACCAGATTTTTGCTATCGTGGTAGTTTGAATTACCCGTTAGCGAGCTAGAATAAATGGCTATAATGAGAGGGAAAGAAAAGGCATTCAAGCATTACCAGTTAACCGTACCTGATCTTTTCTGATGCTTCGTGAACCCGCAGTGCCGTTTACCCGTAATGCAACAAGAGGAAATTACCAGTTTCTTAGCTGAAGGCACTGAACTGGGTCAATCAGGAACGCTGAAAGGAGTACTGACACGAAAAATGTCTTGCGTTTCTTTTTCGCATCTATAGATACCTGCCAACTCAATCATAGAATGGCACAGTAGATAACCCTTCGCAGCGCAAATTGTTATACAGCGCCGGTTTTATTCCTGTCAGTGGCGGTTTCAACGAAACCAGCAGCCCTTGGTCCTTGGGAGGATTTAGTAATTATTAGATGCGACGCTGAGAGGAGCATCTCTTGCCGGCGGCCCTGTCCTTCCTGCGTCGTCGTTGTCCGCGTTCGCACAGCTGCGTCTTTCCAGCGCCTCACAATTATAATTACTACCAAAACAAAGGCAATTACAAAACAAATCAATATATTTATTTTTTCTTGTTTGGCGTGGCTTTTTGAGGTGTAAAAAACTTCGGAACTGCTTGCTATCAGCTACAGTACTTTGCAAAGCGAGTGGGGTCCCCGTCAAGCTGGCTGCATCCAGCTTTCTGGCCTTCCATCCTGCATTTCATTTTCTCGTTGTTGCGGAGGAAATGCAAAATAAACTGAAGCTGAAACGAAGTCAACAGCGGGAAGCGGAGCCGACACCTAAGCGCAGGGCACTCGAGGCCGCCAAGGAACGGAAGCTACTAGTACGGCTTGAGAACTTGGAGGAACGCACCGACGCCTTCATTAAAATGTCAAACGAGCGCAGCGCGCAGTTAGAACAAACGTGCTGTAACATGCAAACCATGATCATGCAAATGCAAACCCAACTCCAAATGCTAATGTCGCACCTAGGCTTAGGTGGGGACCCTCAGCAGTTCCAGCCGGTTAATCAGCAACAAACGCACGGGCACTTTTCGCAATGAGCTCACCCGCACGAGACTTCTTGGTATGGCACTGGAACTGCAATGGATACGTTGGCAAGAAAGCCATACTACAGCAATACCTCCGACATCTCAACCGTAAGCCCGATGTTATTATGCTACAGGAAACGCTCAGCGAGTCCCCGCCGCAGCTCTCTGGGTATCGGGCGCACGCGCGTCCACCCAGTGCGCGTGCGACGTCCTCGGGGGCCGGCCGAGGGGTGTGCATTCTCGTGGGCAAAGACCTCATGTTCATAGAACACAGTCTCATCGAAAGCAGTGCGATCGAACACTGCGCGCTGGAAGTGATTGTTGGCAAGAAACGCAAAGAACGCATCCTTCTCGTCACGCTGTACAGCAATCCGACCCACCGCAAGCAGCGGTTTCGGGCGCTCCTCCATCGAGCGAACCGACTAGCCGCGGGTAGTACACTTCTGATCGGGGGAGACTTCAACGCGCCACACCAAGACTGGGGTTACCCGAAAACGACCGTCAAAGGCCGTAACTTGCTGGAGGACGCAACTGAGGCCGGGCTGCAGCTGCTCACGGACCCGGCGTACCCCACGCGTATCGGTACATCAGTCACCCGTGATACTACCACGGATCTCACCTTCATTAAGACGGCAGCGCCCACCCCGGGGGCGCGGTGGCAGAACACGGGCGAGGAACTCGGGAGCGACCACTACGTTCTCGAAGTGCGCGTTCCACTCCTGAACCCCAAGAGTGCGCAGAGCACCCGCACACATGAGCTCACGGACTGGAATAAGTTCAGGCGATGTCTACCTGAGGAAAGTGCGGAAATCGAAGACATCGAGGCGTGGACGGCAGCAGTCATGCAGGCCACGGCCGAGGAGACCCGAACGATCGAGACTGACGAAAGCGTTAGCCAAATGGACAGCCGACTCGCCCACTTGCTCGAGGCCAAGCGTTCCATACAAGCGCGCTGGAGGAAGCAACGCACCAACAGGCGCCTTCGCAAGAAAGTCGCCATTCTCAACCAAGAGATCCAGGCGCATTGCAAATCGCTCAGCGCTCAACAGTGGCACGAGGTATGCAGCGAAGCCGATGGCCAGATACATAAGGGTAGGACATGGCGACTGCTCCGGCACTTGCTCGATGAGACTAAGACAAAAGGCTACCAACAGAACACCCTCGCTCGCATCCTTCACAAAGCCATCGCAGAGCGGGGCGAGTCCGAGGTGAGCAAACACCTAGAGGACAAATATCTCCCCGATTCCCCTATTGATCAGCACCCCGAATATGGCGGCGCTGCCAACGACGTCCTAGACCGGGACATCGAAGTCTGGGAAGTGCGGGCAGCCCTGCAAACTCTCAACTGCAAATCGGCGGCGGGCCCCGACCGAGTGACGAACAAGGCCCTTAAGAACCTCAATGATCAGGCTATCGTTGCGCTAACGCGCTATTATAACAAGTGCTGGCATGCAGGTCGCCTCCCGAGACAGTGGAAGACGGCCAGAACAGTCCTAATTCCGAAGCCGGGCAAACCGCCAAGTATCGACCATCTCCGGCCGATTTCGCTCACTTCGTGTGTGGGCAAAGTCTTAGAACATGTCCTCCTCAACCGATGGCAGCGCTATCTCGAAGACAACGAACTCTACCCCGACTCACTCATAGGGTTTCGGAGTCACCTGAGCACTCAAGATGCCATGCTCCTACTTAAGCACGAGGTCATCGACGACATGGTCAACGCCCGGGACAACAAGGCGGTGTTGGGCCTCGACCTCCAAAGTGCCTTCGATAGGGTGCGGCACTCTGCGATTCTGGCGCAAGTCTCTCACTTGAACATGGGGCGGCGGACGTACGCATACATACGGGACTTCCTCACAGGCCGCTACACGCAAATGTGCGCCGGTGAGCTCCAATTACCCGAGAAGCAACTTGGCAGCAGAGGTACCCCCCAGGGATCCGTGGTATCGCCGCTGCTTTTCAACCTGGTTATGATTGGCGTCGCCAACCGCCTCGGGCAGGTGCCGGACGTTCGGCATACCATCTATGCCGACGACATTACACTGTGGGTCACGGGAGGGAGCGACGGCCACATCGAAGATACTCTCCAAGCAGCAGTCGACGCTATCGAAGACCAGCTTGATGGCACGGGCCTCATATGCTCCCCCTCTAAATCAGAGCTGCTCATATTCCCCCCGAGGGGCAGGCGCAAGCCGCAATCACCAATTCCCATTACGGTGTGTACGACAGGGGGCCAGGCGATTCCCGAAGTCGCACAAATACGGGTTTTGGGCCTCCTGATCGAGCGGAACCGAACCAACGGGTCCACGGTCAGCAAGATAGCAACGAAGGCGGCAGCGGCGGTCCATCTCATCCGGCGCATCTCCACACGACACGCGGGCATGAAAGAATCCAGCCTCACTCGACTGGTACAATCGTTTGCCGTAAGCCACATCGCATATGTAGCCGCCTTCCACAACTGGCGGCAGTGCGAGCGGGAAAAGGTGGACGCCACTATCCGCAAGACCTACAAGACAGCTTTGGGACTTCTCCAGAGTACCAGCACTGCAAAGTTGCTCGCTCTAGGTGTCCATAATACCCTGGATGAGATTTCCGAAGCCCAGCGCACCGCCCAAATAGAACGCCTATCTAGAACACGGACGGGCCGCTACATCCTCCACCAAGTGGGCCTCCTCCCCCGAGGCGGCCTGCAGGGGTCCAAGGAGCAGATACCGGCAGACGTACGCAACCGTCTCATCGTATGTCCTATCCCCAGGAACATGAACCCCGAGCACAACCACGACCGCAGAGTTGCTAGAGCGCGAGCTCTGGTGGACTTACATGCACAAGACACCGGCGCAGTCTTCGTCGACGCGGCCGAGCATCAGAGTCAGCACGCCACCTTTGCGGCCGCAGTGGTGACGGCTACAACGGGCGAAATCAGGTCTTCCGCATGCTTCCGGGCTAGCAAGGCCTCACACGCCGAAGAGGTGGCCATTGCCCTGGCCATAGTGAATCCCCAGTGGACTACGGTGCTCAGCGATTCAAGAACAGCAGTGCTAAACTACGCTCAGAACAGGGTGTGCAGTGTCGCGGCGCGTGTCCTCCGTACAGCAGGAGTGCGTGACAGTGCGGTGTGTGTGAAGTGGTTCCCGGCACATATGGGCCCCAGTGTATCCCGCCGGGGCAATGACAACCACAACGAGACGGCCCATGCCGCCGCGCGAGGACTGGCCGACCGCGCGGTGGCTAGTGGTGTCGAAATCTCGGAGTGGCAGCCCCCAGAAGGTAACCAGGACCCCCTGACCACCTACAATGAAGTGCTACAGTGGTACCGATTCAACAGGAGGACTATGCCGCCCCCGCATCCGGGACTTACTCGAGCGGAGGCGGTGCTATATAGACAGCTGCAAACTGATTCAATACTGACTCCAGTGCTAGCCAGACATGTGTGCCCGGAGGTATATGAAAGTGACATTTGTAGACTGTGCGAGCGGGAGCGAGCCACTACGGCTCATCTCCTCTGGAACTGTCAACTACGACCGCGTGAGGCCAGCGAGACCACTACGCTCCCACCGCAGTACAATGCGGCGAAGAAGAGCAAGGACTACAACACCCAGCTACAGGCCGTCCAGCAGGTTGCGGCGGCCCTCGAACGGCAGCGGCCGGAGTGCGACGCGCGGAAGGGGGTACGATCCCCCCGACCTCGTAGAGCGCGCCCGGGTGCGGCTCAAGAGGTGCTATCGTAACGACGTCGCGGCCGCGTCACGGCACCTGGGCCCCTGTTAAGGGCGCCCCACCGTCTGCAGGCCCAAATAAAGTTTATTCTCTCTCTCTCTCAAACTGAAATCTTCACACAAACCATATCATATTGCGGGGAATGTTCGTTGCTCATGTATGGCACTAGTCGTGTAGCCGGCACGGTGACACGTAAAAGTAAACACACTACACCACTGTACGATCCATGACAATAACCGCATTTAATCAGCGAGTATCGGTTATATGCACACTAGCGCAGTGGCACCATCCATTGTGTGTCCAATGACTCAGAGGGCCATCCGGTGTAAATGCACAACACTTCGTCTACCCCCTCCGTTAACAGTAGAACACCGATTATGTGCATAGAACAGAAACAGTCACTACCCGTGACAGTAAAATTATAGTAAAGTCTCCACTGTAAACAAGCCACCGCACATAGAACCTGAGCCTTTCTGGTGGTCTTCGCTCCCGTGTAGAGTGACGGAGGGGCACTGGCTGCTCCTCTGGCTGATGAAAGACCTCTGGTTCGTCGACACGATCAGCACCCAGTCCCGAGGTCGTGGTTCCCGTTGGTGGATGCGGTGGTGGGCTTGGCGTACGAGGAGGCAGTCCTGAGCCCCCCTTCCCCCCCGGTTTTAGAGACTGTGGAGCTTCCTGTATTGGGATATTTTGGGATGTGTTGCTCTTTGCCTCCGAGGACGGTGTCCGTGGTGTGGTGTTTCCCGCCGACCCGTCTGTCTCAATGTCCTCCCGCAGCAATTCTTGTCTTGCCCCTGTTTCTTCGTGAACACGGGGTACAGCAGACAGCCTCACGGGGTACAGCAGACAGTTGGGAGGCATTCCACGTACGGCCGTCCTCCAGGTGGAATGATCATCGTCCTACCCACTTATCTCCACTTAGTTGCTGGATGGCGCTTCGCCGCTGTCGCGGCCGGCCGCGCTCACGGCCACCGGAAGTTCAACGGCTCGTCCCGGAAGTCGGGCGTCTGCTACGCTTCTCAACCGCTGATAATCATCCCCATTGGCGCATTTTGGCATTTTGTTCTCACTTTATTGCATTTCGGCTATACAGATCGCGTTCAGATCGCATCTTATGCAACGAAACATGCGACGTTAATATGAAGCAGAATTTAATTGCGAAGAACGAAAATGTCACTTGGGTCTTAGTTTGAGAGGAGACGACGCAGCTCTAACAGGATTTATGCTATTAATTTATGCTAAGGATTTATGCTAGAAAGAAAACAACGTGGGCACGGCGTCAGGCTGTAGCCGAGTTTGTGCGCCCGTTTTGTCAAAACAGTTGTCAGTAAAGTGGTCACTGCAGAGCCTGCTGCCTGGAGGTGGAGCCCATTTGTCCCTTCTTAATACTCTAGTTACACGGGCACAGTTAACCACGGTTAAGCGAACCGCAGCTAGACAAAACAGCAGTTTGCTGCGTTACACGACAGACGAAACTGCGGTTACGTCGCTAACCATAGTTAACGCAAACTCAGCTGGCCACCTCAGATGGGTCACGCTAACCGCAGTTTCCCCAGCCGCAGTGCTCAAAATCACACAGGTCAGTTCGGACGCCAGTGGCGGCGCATCAGCGGGAGCGAAAAAAAATCACCTGGCGTTCGGAAGAGACGAAGGTTCTCAAACAGCGGGCGCCCCAAAGCTGTCCCCAAGACGCGCTTGCGTTCTTTTCACGGCTCTCGCAATCAGCGCGACTGCCCGTCAGCAGCGGCTCGTTTCCCGATCCGCCCGATGAACTACGACAAAAGCCGTGCTCAATTTGTAAATTGCACGCATCGTTCGCCAAAAATGGATATAGCAGGCAATCCCGAAGCGTTTTCAGCACTCGGAAACGACCGGCGCGCGCGTCGGCCGTGCCTGCAAGCACACCGGCGCGCCTTCCCGCACGGCACTGCTAGCGGCCCGAACCGGCCCAGACCACGGCAGCAACAGCTTATCGCCGCTCTTCGAAATCAATCTGATCGCGGAAGAGAACTTCCACTTGCGAGAAAATGGATGTTTGTGCGGTGAATAATTGTGCTATATGGATTGTAATTCGCAGTTGTAAAGATAGCGGCGGTCAAATATCTACCGCGAGGCTAAGCGGAAAGTTCGCAACACCGAACTGACCTAAGCAAACCAAGCCGGTTGCGAGCTGTTGGGGAAGCCCCTCTACTCGCCGCGCGTGAGTGCACTGCGTTTGGGACAGAAGCGACAGCTTTAACAATACTTTTTTTGTCTATACAGCTTCTCTTATAGCGCTTTCCATTGGGCGAACAGGAGCACTTCTAACTGCACCGAAAGTGCTCTCGCGAGTTCTGGCGTCTTCCAGTGGTCGGGCAGGAGCTGGGGCGTTGTGTTTCATTGGTCCAGGAGGAGCACTTTTTTGGCGCCGAGAGCAGCCGAGAGCAGTTCTCGGTGCTCCGTCGCCAGCGGCGGAGTAACAGGGAACGCCGAGAAAGTAACATGACCTCTTTTACGTCATTTCTGGTTTTATCCCCGGGTGGCGGAGGAAAAATGGCGGAATCCAGCAGCCGCGATATTCGCTCAGTGCGTACGGCAGCAGCTAAGCGCGGGCGTCTGGACGATGCTGCTACTTTTAGATGATGAAAGCACCACAGATTCAAGCGCAAACTCATCATCGGACAGCAGCAGCAGCAGCGACGACGACGACGATTTGACATTGCATGAGTTTATGTTCGAGCACCTGTTTACCCCGCCGGAGCAGCGACCGAAGGTAGAGTCGTATCTGGAAAAGACGGCGGATGCTGTTATCGTTCGCAGCTAATTTTTGGGAGATACGATGGTGACCCTATCATGGACATGAACATCCGCTGGGCTTCTCCATTCGTCGCCGTGCGGAAGGGAGACACAAAACCACCGGCACGTATCTGGCAAAACTGGCGACGAACAGCGTGCGGACAACACAAGCGCGCGAAATGCTCCGGGAAACGAGAGCGGGAAAAGTTTGGTCACGTGACTCTTGACATCACGCCCTCCCCCTCTTTTCACTGCTCCCGGAGCAGTGCGAATGTTTCATTCGCGGAACGAAAGCACACGTCCACGTTACTCCCGTGTGCTGTTCTGGCTGCTCGCTCCACTTGCTCCTGTTCTCCCAATAGAATTCGCCATTAATGTTTGTAGATGCGGAGCATCTCTTGCTCGGGGGTATGTCCCGCGGCGTCGGCGTCCGTACTCACACTACGCGTGCGCAACTCTCCTCCTTCCCGCTCTCCAACAGCTGCGCATTACTCTCTCTACTTCTCTCCTACCACCTGCTTGCGCTTCTCCTGCGTTCTCGCTTCTGCTCTCGCGGCGCATGCGCTACTCTCATCCTCTAGTCTCCTCTCCCTCAAGTGTGAATATAAAGCGGGTAGAGCGCTGCGCACGTTCAGTGCAGCGCTTGCTTCGGTTGACTCCGTTACATGCTTCGGATGATGTGTAATGGAAGCAATAGTCCCGTCAGTGAGTGGGCTGACGCAAGCACGCGTCAGCATCAGCCCAAGCACTAATAGCAACGTTACGTCCACTCAAGACAAAGCTGCGAAGCGAAGGGCACGCGACGCTGAACGCAAACGCTTGAAGCGAGTGGCGGATCCTGAACTTCGTCAGGGCGAAGCAACTTCGAAGCGTCAACGTCGAGCAGCGGATCCTGGGCTTCGGCAACGTCAAGCAGCGTCGGTTCGAGAACGTCGAGCGGCGGTACCGGGACATCGACAATTTCCCCCAAACCCAACTACTAACACAACGGAACGCAACGGAACCCCCCGATGCTCCGCATCCTCCTCAGCGTTCCCCTCGGGAAGATGGAGTAATTTTTTATGGTGAATTTATTTGTGTGGTAATTTATTTTTTGTTACGCTCACAATCAAGTGACCGCGGTCACCAAACTTGCAATTTCGCGTGTAACAGCCAAAGCCACAGTTTGCGATAACCGCAATTAAAGTTTAGTAACCACGGTTAAACTTCACTGTGGTTACTTTCGCCGTGTAACTAGGGTATAAGTTCGCCACCCAACGCCGGTATAAATCCGCCTTAGAGCAATGTAATCTGCGTAACAAGAGCTAGCCGCAGCTTAAAAAATTCTGACCAATCCACCATGTGAATGTGGTTGCAAAGCAAAGCTGTAAACGGCACCCACGACGATTACCTATGCGGCGTCACTTAAAGGGGCCCTGAAAGGCGTTTTGAGCACACTAAATTGACTAGCGCAATCGTTAGATTGGGTCGTCAACATCATCTATGCCAAGTATTACTCTTTTACGCACAGCGGAAAGCTCACACTTTTGTTGCAAAGTTTGTCGATTTTTTCTCACCCTTCCCTTCGTCTTTTTGGACGCCGCCATCTTCACACGTCTACGTCATCGATTCCCAGATGTTCGTCATGAGCTAGACATCCTGCTATTGAGCGGCTTTTTCACGCACTTCCGGCAAAGAGATGAGTCGTCTGCTCAGCGTCGGCTCGCCGGCTGATCTGCCAGAGGAGTGCCGGAGTGTTTGGACATTTTACGACAAACGAAACAAGTGTAAACAAACGCTTAACCGTTTGTATTGAATGCAACAGGGCCATAACACGACATGGATATTCTCTTACTTGAGTACGTTCCATAAAGAAAGCGTTGAAGCCCCGTGGCACTTCTTTCGTGCAATCGCAGAGAACGCCCTGAGCCGATCGAATGCCCGGGTTTGACGCATACATTTTATTCAACTTCCAAACAATCCAGAGATGCGTTTCGAACGAACACAACGTCACAACATGCGTTGCAAGTCCGAACCGCGATTGACAGACGATGGGTTGCCTCCTCCTGCCCGTCGTAAATTCGGCACTCACCTCGCGCGCGGTTTGCGGGGACGAACAGCAAGTCACTTAACTCTGGTGCACAAGCCGAGATGGCTTTTAGCCACGCACACTGCACATACCCCGTGCGAGGTTGAGTCGTACGTCGCTCGAGAAAGATAATCCAGACCATGGGAAGCACTATCCACCCGCAGAAGCACAACGTCGCATTTCATCGCGAAACAAAGGCGTCCACAACACACGCACCATCGCCTCCTGTAATGCCTAACGCATCTCGCACTTCCGAATGGGAGTGAGTGGTACGCCTGCAGTGCCCACATGTCGCGAGGTGGGGCCCCGAGCTGAACCGGGATCACGGAACCGTAACTGACTTCTAGAGCGGTTTGTGCCTTGTTGCCAAGGCAACCGATGTTTGAGATTGTCACAGAAATGGCGCTCGCTCCAGCGCTAGGAAGCTCAGAGCAGCGGCGGAGCATGTTTTGCCAACGTTGCCGCTCTCCACCACGCGTCGCCCCAAGCTGAACTGGCGTTTTGTGCACGGGTTCTGTATCGGTTTAAAATGTCGTTTTCACATGCCGCCGGCAGGAATTACCACCGCCACAAAATAACACCCGGCAACGGCAGGGGCACATCTGATACGGCGCTTTTTGGATAAACAGTGCGCGGTGCATCCAAGGGAACGAGCGCACAATTCTCCCCGTGCGGCTGCGAGTTCGCCGCCGATAAAAAGTCACGTGCCGCCGATAGCAAAGTTCTGCAGCAACGTACACCGCGAAAGGGCAAGGCCAGGCCGCCGCACACATGCGGCCAGATTTTTTGTTCGCTTTTCCAGCCTTGAGCGGAGTGCGAGATTTATGGTGTCAACAAAGCTTGCCCGTAGCAGACGGCAGTGTGAGCAGCGCAATAGCGGAAGTACGTCACCGCCGAGGAGTGCAGCATCATGGGAGGGAAGGCTCGCTCGCCGTCAACAGCGGAGAGTAAGTTGAAAGCAGGAGGAAACGCGGCGCGACGATAATGCGCGGTTTTTGATTTACGATTTCTCAGCTAATACTCATCGCTTTAACAAAATTCTTGCGGTAGGAGATTGCTAATACATTGCTTTATTTGGTTACATTTACATTCACGCATCGGCGGAAGGTATTTCAGGACCCCTTTAAATTCTTCCACGTCGCTCTACAAATACTGAAACAAGAGAGAAGTGAAATGCACTTAACCACAGCCGTTGTTACCTCAAATAGATATTCTTGGTGAGGATTAAATGAATGCATGATGTATGAACGCTGGTTGGTTGAGATCTGTTGGTGTAGCACATGAGTGGAAACTCATTTTCTTTATAAAATTAAAGGAAGCTCAAACGCGGTGTTAAACGATCTCACTTCTCCGTTTCTGCCGCTGCGGACGGAGGCGACGAGATCAGAGGCAGAGACGGCGGCGGCGGCGGAGGAGGAGGAGGAGGAGGAGGAGGAGGAGGAGGAGGAGGAGGAAATACTTCTATTCAAATTCCTGAACGGCACAGAGTGCGGCCAAGGGGAGTGGTTCCTTCTTCACCGAAGCCCATATGCAGTGCGCGGCGCCTGTCAACCAGCTGAAGCTCGGTACGCGGAGAGGGGCTTGGCAGCAGCATCTCCCATTGCTCTTGTTCGGCAATTGACGGAAAGAGAGAAGGGTGTTAAAGGGACACTGAAGTGAATTTGTAAAGCACCCGGTTTTTCTTGCACTGCGTAGACTGGCTCAAATTACCACACTTTTCATCGTTTATCCGGTTGATAAGTCGGTAATTATTTTATAAAGCGGGAAAGACGAAAAACTACCATGCGCGGTCTGTGGCGGCCGCACCAACTAGAGCTGTGACGTCGCGAGGAGATCGCACCGTGATTGGACTATGTCCGAGGTTAGTATTCAAACAAGTTTCGGTTTCGGTTCTGTAAAACAACATGCTTGACATCCGACGGCATCGTTGGATGGGCATTCTCGATATCTCAGTAATCACCGTACCGCCCTTCTGCCATATTGTCGGCTGTAAAATGCGTGAGATAAGCCTCCAGGACGGCTTGGAATAGTAGAAATCACTAGCCGAGGCCTACGCAGTGGATGAATGCCCTCCGCGTCACCGCTGACGCTCAAATGCCATGCGCTTTTCCCGCATATTCGGAGCCTGCCTTACTCATGCCTGTATCGTAAAAAGCGTGTTCGCACCAGGCCAAGGGTGGGCTGATTCAGGCCTGTGCCCACTGCCCGCAAGCAGTCGGTGCTTGTGGCAACAGCACGCTAACGAGAACTCACTAGCGCGTCAGTGGCAGTCTGCGCGCGTTCTGCGAACTCGCTCGTGGAGCAGTGAACGTTACGGCCCAAAAATGGTCAATTCAGTTTAAAAAACATCGGCCGAAAACGAAAAAATCAACTGGCAAAAAAAAAAAAACGTTGTACCCTCGGGGATTCGAACTTGCGACTTGCAAAACGATATCGTAGCGTCTAAGACCACTCGGCCACAGGCTTTTTCTCTCTTTATTGTACTCGGCCACAGGCTAGCAATGCCAAGGTTGGATATATAAGGTATATAATGTATAACCAGTTTACACTTTTATTTAGTCTTATCATTTGAAGTACTTTAGGTGACTATTTGTTGTATAGCGCCCGTGCAGTAAGCATCCCCCAAGTTTCCACAATATCTCACGTCTAGCAATTGCATTTCTTAGACGGAAAATCGTACGCAGATGCGTAGTCGTGCTGCTGGTCGCTGTGCTTGTTCGCCCAGCGCAAAAAAGTGCTTCCCGCACCCTAGTTTTACGCTGTACGGTAAAAATATCAGTTGATTTTAGTTCCTTAGTACCTATATTGACTTCGCTGACTCTTCTCCCGCCTTCAAGAGGCCTTATATTTTCCTACTGGCGTACCAGTCAGCGAAGCGTCGCATGTGCGCTTGTGCAGCGCTTGTGTGAATCCGCGACCTTGACTTGGAGCTAGATACAGTGTACAAACTAACCAAGTAAAGAAAGGCACATTCTTCCATTCACAAACGTGTCCTGTCTTCGTTTGAACTCAGCGAACGAATTGCGACGACCTGTCGGCGGCTGGCGGACTGACTCTGTCTGAAGGCCAGGGAGCCGTGCAGTAGCGCAGCCAATTGCGAGCTCGGCTCCTCGCGACGTCACACGAAAATGCCACAGAAAATGGGCGAGCGTAAAGAGAGGAGGACAGCATTTTCAAATTAATTTTTTTTTACTAAATAAAACCGCGTAAACGCGCCCAGAGTGGTCGAAACATGGCCTGGGGACTCCGGACTACACCTCGCGCCAGTAATCCTGCAATGTTTACATATCACTTCAGTGTCCCTTTAAAGGGACACTGAAGTGAATTTGTCAAGCCCCCGCTTTTGCTTGCACTGCGTAGACTGGCTCAAATTAGCACACTTTTCATCGTTTATCCGGTTGACAAATCGGTAAGTATTTTACAGAGCGCGAAAGAAGAAATACTACCATGCGCAGTTTGCGGCGGCCGCTGTGACGTTGAGAGGAGGGGGCACTGTGATTGGACGATGCCCAAGGTTAGCAATCAAACAAGTCTCGGTTTCGGTTCTGTAAAACATAACCAATGGCGCTGTTGGATGGGCATTCTCAATATCTCAGTAATCATCGTACCACGCTTCTGCTATGTTGTCGGCTGTAAAATGCATAAGATAAGCCTCCCAAGACGGCTTGGAATCGTTGCATTCACTAGCCGAGGCCTACGCAGAGCATGAACGCCCTCCGCGTCCCCGCAGACGCTCAAATGCCATGCGCTTTTCTCCCATATTTGGAGCTTGCCTCACTCATGCCTGTATCGTAAAAAGCGTGTTTGCAACAGGCCAAGATTCTGTTGATTCTGGCCTGTGCCTACTGCCCGCAAGCAGTCGGTGCTTATGGCAACAAGACGCCAACGAGAACTCGCTAGCGCGCCAGTGCCACCCTGCGCGCGTTCTGTGAACTAGTTCGTGGAGCAATGAACGTTGCGACCCAAAAAAAGGGGAACTCAGTATAGAAAACATCGGCGGAAAACGAAAAAGTTAACTTATAAAAAATAGCACGTACCCGCGGGGATTCGAACTTGTGACTTGCAAAACACTTGCGACGATATACCTAGCGCTCCAGACCACTCGGCCACGGCCGAGCGCCGCCGACCTTGGAAATATAAGGTATATAATGTATAACCAGTTTACATTTTTATTTAGTTTTCGCATTCCAAGCAGCTTAGGTGGCTATTTGTTGTTTTGCGCTCGTGCAGTAAGCATCCCCCAAGTTTCCACAATATCTCACGTCTAGCAATTGCATTTCTTAGACGGAAAAGCGTTCGCATATATATGCGTAGTCGTGCTGCTTGCCGCTGTGCTTGTTCGCCCAGCGCAAAAAAGTGCTTCCCGCACCCTAGTTTTACGCTGTACGATAAAAATGTCAGTTGATTTTATTTCCTTTGTACCTATATTGACTTCGCTGACTCTTCTCCCGCCTTCAAGCGGCCTTATATTTTCCTACTGCCGTACAAGTCAGCGATGCGTCGCATGTGCGCTTGTGCAGCGCTTGTGTGAAGCCGCGACCTTGACTTGGAGCTAGAAACAGTGTACAAACTAACCAAGTAAAGAAAGGCACATTCTTCTATTCACGAACGTGTCCTGGCTTCGTTTCAACTGAGCGAACGAATTGCGACGACCCTTCGGCGGCCGGCGGACGAAACGCCGGGCCGACTGACTCTGTCTGAATGCCGGGGAGCCGTGCAGTAGCGCAGCCAATTGCGAGCTCGGCTCCTCCCGACGTCACACGAAAACGCCACAGAAAATGGGCGAGCGTAAAGAGAGGAGGACAGCATTTTCGAAATAATTTTTCTACTAAATAAAATCACGTAAACGCGACCAGAGTGGTCGAAACATGGCCTAGGGACTCCGGACTACAATTTGCGCTAGTAATCCCGCAATGTTTACATATCACTTCCGTGTCCCTTTAAGGGCTAAAGTCTCACAACCCGGTTACGTGGCGGTTCCTACTTTTGAGCAAAATTTACATTCAGCGTCGTAGCGATTCGGGTGCATTAAGTGAAGACGCGTCAATTGTGGGAAGGAGCGGGATTGTTTGAGCCATAGGGTAGTGTGTTGTCCTCTGGAAAGGTCAGGGTAAGGCGAAGGTATGGTATGTCTCTGAAGGCGATGATGCTGTGTTATGTGCCTGAACGAGACAAGCGGGCGACTGTCGTCGTGCAGCTCCATAGCACCGGGGTGCAAAAGCGCAGGCTTGTTGGTGGGCGTATTCGGTGCCCTCCATTGAAACATGAGCGCGTGTCCACATGAGCTGAATGGAACCGTTTGGAGAGTGTGTTTCTAGCCCACGCAGTGCAGGTCGGGACACCCAACCCGACTGGTAATTTCGGTAGGCTTGTTATAATTCGGTGACCACGTTCCGAACCCCTGGTTGACTGAGAGCCCAGGAGATGGCTGCTTCTTCTGCTGCCGTCATGTCTGGGGTCTTGAGTGAGGCACAGCAAAGAGGTTGGTTCTGGAGATAGGCACGATGATGGCGTACTGCTGCTCTCGATGTTGGGAGACGTCTGTGTAGATGACTTCATGATCCCCACAGAGGAGGGGGTCGAGCGCTTGAGCCCGTCCTTGTCGGCGACCACCGTCGTGTGAGGGGTTTATATTTTTAAGCAAAGGGAGAATCTTTAGTTCTTGTCGCCAAGAGTCAAGGAGTACATCAAGCGGAGTTACATTTTGTGCTGGCCGTCAAGGAGTATTTGAATGTGTTCTTTGATGTGCCGTTTGGTGTGACGGTGGACGACAAGGAGCTGTGATTTTTTACGTGAACACTGGAGGCCACAGGCTTTGGGACATTTGAGTACTAGAAGTGAGATGCTATCCGTTGGTGCGAGCATCCTTTCATTTTTGGAATTTCTAGCGCTCCCGCAAAGCGCGCGCAGGGCCGCTTGACGTGCCGTTGACGGAGCGCACAGAGGCGCGAGAGGTCGCGTGACGCTATCACGTCGCATTCAGCGAGAATGCAGGGGGTAAACCCGTATAGATGTGCTCCGTGAGTACACCACCTGCCTTCCCCATCTCCGCGTGGGCTCGTAGCTCACGCTACGGTAAGACAACGGGCTCTCGCTTTGGTACTCTGTTAGTTCAAGGTTCGATTCCTGGTGGCGCCACTAAATTCTTTTATTTGTTCAGGGGAGTTTTCTGCTGACACCAACGGTTGCGAAAGAACCCTTGGGGGGTAGAGGTAGAAAGCTTTGCTTTGAAACGACACTGATATGACATTTGCGTTTCGCTGCGTATCACGCACGTCGTACAGAATATTGTAATATTCCAAGTGGAACGTCTTCCCAGACGACTTCTCTGGTATGCTTGTGCAGTTGACGGCGCAACAAGCAAGCATTTCTGGCGGGATGAGCGCGAAACCAGCCCATACGTAGTATGCGCTATGCTGGAACGGCGACCATTTTCCCTACTTCCGGGACGAGCGCTCGAACTTCCGGCGGCCGCGCGCCGGAGAGCTCGAAGCGCCATCCAGCAACTCTAGTGGAGATCAGTGGTGCTACCCGCTTCGGTATTTTGAGTGGAGCACCAAAACTAGGGGTGCCTTTAATTTCAGGTACCGGGCGTTTCACCCGCACGTAGCCGCACGTTTCACCCGCCAAAACTTTAAATCTGGGCTCCCTGGAAGCTCTTCGCATGTCTGCGTATGCCTTATTTCTTTGCTGGTATTCGCAGAGACGACGCCGAAGTCTACGCAGTTCACGGGCGGGATGGGAGCCGAAATCCGCTGATGGCTGGCAACAACATCTAACGATGTCCTCATGTGGCGGCCATGAAGCAACACTGCTGGGGATACGCCAGTGGCGCTGTGGAGTGTGGCTCGGTAAATACCCAGGTACTCGGTCTTGATGGGTCGCTGCTCTAGGAGAGCTAGTTGTATATACGATTTCAGGGCCCTTTTGAATCGTTGCGCTCAGCCATTGGCTTGAGGGCGGTAAACTGCCGAGAAGAAATGCTTGATGCCCCTGTCTGCAAGGAAGCACTCGAATTCACTCGACGGGAACTGTCGGCCGTGATCGGAGACTAGTTCCATAGGGTAACCCTCTCGCGCGAAGACAGCAAGCAGGAAGTTGATCACCGTGCGAGTAGTGATGTCACTGCAGAAAGCAATCTCTGGCCATCTGGAGAAGTAGTCCGCCACACGACGACAAATCGACAGCCGGCCGGTGCACGTTCAAAGGGTCCCATTATGTCTATTGATATTTTGTCCCAAGGCCTGTCAGGAAGCGGGACAGGCTGGAGTGGTACTTGCCAGTTCTTGACACTCTTGTCCGAGGCTTGGCAGAAGCTGCATCTCCGGACGGCGGCCTCCACATGCTTGTCAAGGCAAGGCCACCAGTACTTTTCCCTGATGCGCTTCTTAGTCTTCACATGGCCCGGGTACGACTCATGAGCTAACTGGATGAATGTATCGCTTAGCTTGGCAGGCACCACTACGCGTTCTGTGCGCAGAACCAACCCATCTACTACCAAGAGCTCGTCTCGTATTTCGTAGTACGGCGTCAGTTCTGCGGCAACTATTTTCCTTGTTGGCCATGATGACTGGACAAAGTGCACGACCTGCCGTAGTATGTCATCCTCAGTGGTAGTATCCTGAAGATTGTTCCGATGTACAGACGATGTAACCAAGGACACAACCTCTTCATCAACCTGGAAGCCACCTTCTGTGTCTGGCACGGGCAGTCTGGACAAGGCATCTGCTACCTGGTTGTGGGCTCCGCTGCGGTACTGTGTTTTGAAGTTGTAGCGCAGCAGTCGTGGGGCCCACCTTGCGATACGAAGTGGCCGCTGTCCGGTGCTCCGGGACGAAAGCAATGCCACCAAAGCCTGGTGATCCGTCAGTAGAATAAATGATTGGCCCCAGAGGTAAACGTGCCACTTCTCGCAGGCCCACAAACAGACGAGGGCCTCACGCTTACCGGCCGAATATTTTCGTTCTGTCTCAGTTAATGTCCATGATGCAAATGCCACAGTCCGCACATGGGACCCGTCCACTTGCTGCAGTACGGCAGCGAGACCGTACGCAGAGGCATCTGTTGCGACAATGACAGGTAGCGTCGGGTCAAACATTCGGAGGACCTTGTGGGGTGCTAGAAGTCTTTTTACTCCCGCGAAGCTCTCTTTCGCGGCGTCATCCCAGTCGAAGTGTATGTCTTTGCGAAGTAGACGGCGCATTGGCATACTTCCTCTGCCAGTCGTGGCTCGAATTTAGAATAGTATTCAACTAGCCCCAAAAAGGAGCGTAGCGTGGCTACATCTTTAGGCGCAAGAGCATTAATGATTGCATCAACCTTGGCCTGGAGCGCTGCTATACCCTCTGCGCTGACGCGGTGTCCTAAGAACGACAGCTCCGACGTGTTTAAGACGCATTTTTTGTTGAGCTTGAGCTCAGCTCCTGCTATTCGTTCCAGTACTTGCTCCAAATTTTGCTTGTGTTCACTCTTCGTCTTGCCAAAAATGGTTATGTCATTCAAGTAGCACAAGACCCCTTTGCAACCTCCTAGAATTTTCGTCATGATCTGCTGAAACGCAGCTGGCGCCGATGCCAACCCGAAGCAGACCCTCTTGAATCTAAAGAGGCCCTCGTGAGTTATAAATGAAGTTAGGTCTCTGCTGTCTGGGTGGAGCACAACCTGGTAGTAGGCTGATGCCAGGTACACCTTGAAAAAGCAGCGTGCTCGGTTAAGGGTATGAAGCAGCTCCTCCATATGAGGCAAAGGGAAGTTGTCTGCTAATATAGCTTTGTTGGGTTCCCGGAGATCGACACACAGTCGAATGCTACCATCTGCTTTGCAGGCTGCTACAATAGGAGATACCCACTCGGAGGCATTGACTCTCTCAATGACATCAGCAGCAAGTAGTTTCTCAATCTCGTCAGAGACCGGCTGGAGGACTGAAAATGGTAGGGGCCTCAGCTTCTGTGCGACTGGTGCGATGGAGGTTTTCATCTTAACTTTGTGTTGCACACCTCTGACAAATCCCAGGCCAGGCGAAAACAAGTGGCCAAACTTGGTCTACAATGTTGGCGGCATACCAAACTTGGGAGGGCCAAGGTTTTTTTTGGCATGGTGCTGTGGGAAACGCATGAACTCATAGCTGGAAGCTTCCGGCATTCCTTCGTGGACATTTGCAGGCAGCGCAATTCCTCTCCCATGATGCGAAGGCTAAGGGCAAGGGCTTGAACAGCATCCAGGCCAAGAAGAGCTGTTGCAATGGCTTCTTTCCCCTTGTACGTGACTATGGCGTGAAATGACCCGAGAACGGGAATCTTCCTACGCGAAAAATCCAGCAATGTAAGATGGGAACTTGTCACTTGTATTGCGTTGACGAACATGCTTTGGAATTGTTGTTCACCCATAATAGACACGGCCGAGCCTGCGTCAACAAAGAAGTTCATGGTATGCACCCGTGTCGTCGCGGTAACTGGCGCGACCTTGACATCTACGTAGACGTCTGTACTCTTATCAGTACGGACAGCCAATATGCTAATAACAGTTGCAGCATCCTCTTCCGGAGCGATTTAATGAACCCCTGCAGAATACCCTTCTCGGCCGCGACGGTAGCTGCGACAAGCTGTCTTAAAGGGGCACTGAAGTGAATTTGTCAAGCTCCCGTTTTTGCTTGCACTGCGTAGACTGGCTCAAATTAGCACACTTTCCATCGTTTATCCGGTTGACAAGTCGGTAATTATTTTACAAAGCGCGAAAGAAGAAAAACTACCATGCGCGGTTTGCGGCGGCCTCACCAACTAAAGGCTGTCACGACGGGAGGAGACGCATCGTGATTGGTTAGCTCTCAAACAAGTTTCGGTTTTGGTTCTGTAAAACAACATGTTTGACATCCGACGACATCGTTGGATGAGCATCCTCGATATCTCAGTAATCGTCGTACCACGCATCTGCCATGTTGTCGGCTGTAAAATGCACAAGATAAGCCTCCAAGGACGGCTTGGAATTGTAGCAATCACTAGCCGAGGCCTACGCAGTGGATTAATGCCCTCGGCGTCCCCGCAGACGCTCAAATGCCATGTAATTTTCCCCCATATTTGGAGCTTGCCTCACTCATGCCTCTATCTTAAAAAGCGTGTTCGCACCAGGCCAAGGGTATGTGGATTCTGGCCTGTGCCCACTGCCCGCAAGCAGTCGCCGCTTATGGCAACAGCAAGCCAACGAGAACTCGCTAGCGCGACAGTGTCAGCCTGCAGACGTTCTGTCAAGTAGTTCGTGGAGCAGTGAACGTTACGGCCCAAAAAAAGGTGAACTCAGTACAGAAAACATCGGCCGAAAATGACAGTCAACTTATCAAAAAAAAAAAAAAAAAGAATGTACCCTCGGGGATTCGAACTTGTGACTTGCAAAACACGTGCAGTAGCATACCTAACACTACAGACCACTCGGCCACGAACGAGCCCTGCCTTCGTTGGAAATACAAAGTATATAATGTATAACCAATTTACATTTTAAAGCAAAGCTTTCTATCTATCGTGGTGAACTCCAAAACTAGCCTCCTTCACCTTACTCTGACCTTTGCAGAGAACAATAAACTACCCTACGGCTCATAAAATCCAGCTCCTTCCCACACCCGACGCGTCTTCACTAATGCACCCGAATCACTACAACGTTGAATGTAAATTTTGCTATGAAGTAGAAACACTCCGCTACATAATCGGGGTGTGCAACTTTAGCCCTCAGAACCCTCCTCTCTTTCCGTAAACTACCCAACAAGAGCAATGGCAGATTCTGCTGTCCTGCCCCTGTCTGCCTACCCAGCATCAGCTGCTGGACAGAGCACAGGCGGTGCGGACTGCATATGGGCTCCAGTGAAGAAGGAACCACTCCCCTGGGCAGCGCTCTGGGCCATTCAGAAATCCGAATAGAAGTATTTTCTCCTCCTCCTCCTCCACCTCCTTCGTATCTGCAGCCGATCTCTTCGCCTCCGTCCCCGGCGGCAGCGACGGAGAAGTGAGATCTTCTAACAGCTGGTTTGAGCTTCCTTTTATTTCATAAAAAAAAAAGTATCCACTCATGCCCTTCACCAATACAACTAAACAAACCACCGTTCATGCATCATGCATTGATTTAACCTGACAAAGAATATCTCTTTGAAGTAATAAAGGGTGTGGTTAAGTGCATTTCACTTCTATCTTGTTTCCGTAATATAGAGCGACGTGAGTGAATTTAAGTGAAGCCCCATGGGTAATCGTTTTCGGTGCCGGTTACAGCTTTGCCTTCCAACCACATTCACAGGGTGGATTGGCGCGAATTTTTTTATTTAGTTGTAGCATTTCAAGCAGCTTAGGTGACTATTTGTTGTATTGCGCTCGTGCAGTAAGCGTCCCCCAAGTTTCCACAATATCTCGCGTCTAGCAATTGCATTTCTTAGACAGAAAAGCGTTCGCAGATGCGTAGTCGTGCTGCTGACCGCTGTGCTTGTTCGCCGAGCGCAGAAAAGTGCTTCCTGCAACCTAATTTTACTCTGTACGGTAAAAGTTTCAGTTGATTTTATTTCCTTAGTACCTATATTGACCTCTATGACTCTTCTCCCGCCTTTAAGTGGCCTTATATTTTCCTTCTGGCGTACCAGTCAGGGAAGCGTCGCATGTGCGCTTGTGAAGCGCTTGTGTGAAGCGACCTTGACTTGGAGCTAGATACACTGTACAAACTAGCAAAGTAAAGAAAGGCACATTCTTCCATTCACAAACGTGTCCTGGCTTCGTTTCAACTGATTGAACGAATTGCGACGACCCGTCGGCGGCCGGCGGACGAAACGCTGGGCCGACCGACTATGTCGCAAGGCCGGCGAGCCGTGCAGTAGCGCAGCCAACTGCCAGATCATCTCCTCCTGACGTCACACGAAAACGCCACAGAAAATGGGCGAGGGTGCAGGGAGGAGGACAGCATTTTCGAATTGGTTTTTGTACTAAATAAATTCGCGTAAACGCGCTCAGAGTGGTCGAAACAGGGCCTAGGGACTCCGGAATACAATTTGCGCTCGTAATCCCGCAATGTTTACAAATCACTTCAGTGTCCCTTTAAAGTGGCCGCGGCGTCCGCAGGCAAAACATGTGTGACCCCGCGCGGGACATTCCGAAAGCGAACAGCCTGCCGCGCCGCAGTATCTGCAAGCATTTGCCCTTCCAGGCCCAGGGACAACAGCGGCGGCGGCATTCATATCGGGCGAAGGTGCGCTGTACGCGCGTGAGCAGCTGAAGCGCCGACGCCTTGGGAGGCGTGTGCCATTATCGCAGTTGTCATCTCAACGACCCTGCCTGGCTGAGCTGTCTCGCAACTGCTGCTGAATTCGCTGAACAGGATTGGCGAAGGCTTCGTATTCACGCTGGGTTTGCTCACGAAGCCGCGCTCCCTCGACAGCATGATCGAACGTCAGGTTATCGCCTTCCAGCAGCAATCGCTCTGGTAGCCTCGGCACGTGACCCCTGCTACGAACTGTTCACACATGTTTTCGCCCGCTTGAGTGGCGAAATTGTAAAGAGCTGCTAACTCGCGAAGCGCTAATGGCGCTACTGCGAAATCAGTGATGGGCTCACCCTGCAGTTGACGACGCTCCCGGAATCGATGGCGTTGAAGGCGAACGTTGCAAGGGACGGCGAAATGCTTCGAAAGCATCTTAACGGCTACGTCGTACTCGTTTGGTGGGCGTGGAGCTCCAGTGGTCCCGTCTTGCGTTGCAGTAGCTGCAGTGGTTTCGATTATTCCAGCGGCGGCATCTGGCGTGGGCGTGACACCGGGTGCAGCACTCGTTAGCTCTGCCTTGGTTTGTGGCGTACTAGGCGGAATCACGTCGAAAATGCGCGGTCCTTCCTTACCAAGGCAGTGCAGCAAGAGTGCTCGGCGACGAGGTGCGGCTAGCTCGGTCGCTCCGGACGCCAGCAGAAATCTCTCGAAGAGGCGTAAACATCGGGCCCATGGCTCCTCGGGCGTGCCGGGGGTGGCAAGGAAAGGAGGCGGTGGCAAAATGCCCGTGGAAGACATCCTCGTAGCCAGAATGTCGTGTAGCTGGCACGGCGACTCGCTACACACTAAACACACTACACCACTGTACGATCCGTGACAATAACCCCTTTAATCAGCGAGTATCGGTTATATACACACGAGCGCAGTGGCGCCATCCATTGTGTGTCCAATGGCTCAGAAGGCCACCTGGTGTAAACGCACAACACTACAGCAGGTATCAGAATATTTATTTGATCGCCAATTCCATCGGCTTTAAAGTGTGGCAGGGATGTTTGCTTTATTTGCCACACAGGAAAATAAAGAAGCAGAAATAGTGCGTCTATATCGACGTTTGAGTTCACCGGATTCTATATTGTTTCTGCATACATGTGCAATATTGCTTCAAGGGAGTCTAGTTGGAGGAAATAAACGTTATCTTGGTTGAAATGGAGAAATAATTCTCCACATATTGAGATCAAAACAATAGGAAGGTCGTAAGCTTTAAACTTGTGAAGGTATTTTTGGTTAGTATGAACCTAACTTTCCAAATGAATATAGAAGTTGAAATGCTCCTTTGCCCTCTTGATCATAACACCTGGACACAGAGAAAATATAGCTACAGAATAAAAGTACGGGAACGACTAACAAACAATCACTTTGCTTTGTTATTTTTCTTTGACGAAGAAACGCCGCGCTGGATTCAAGGACCGCATTTGACAGATATTGACCATGGAACGCCTTAAAACGGGATGTAGCCCTGAAACGCGGCGAAATGACTGCGTGAGGAGCGAAAACAACTGCAAGGTGAACAAATGCGCAAAAATATATAACACAGAGAAAGTAGAAGTGTATAATAGAGACTGAATTGCTTTGTAAACGGTCACGCCTTGCGCGTGTGTCAAAGGAAGGGATAGCAACGCTGAGTCGGAATACGCCCTGCGCTCCGTGCCTCCCAACCGCATCCGCCACCCATCTGCCATTTACCCGCGCCTAGCCCGCGCTAGCAACTTCTACGCATGAAGGCCCTCATGCTGCATTCGCACTAGTTGTTCAACTTCCCCAAACCGCACTTTGCGTGACTCGAAGTGTTGAAACGTAGTGCTAATAGAAAAGTCAAGGCGGTGAGCCGGTGTCGAAGCTACAGATTAGCAGGGAGTCAGGGGGAAGCGGGGTTGGGGGTGCTGATGGACTTGTGATCTGGGCGGTACTTCCCTAGCGCACAGAACACCCGCGTTGGAGGAGAGGAGCGTTGTAGGTAGCTGGTTTCTTTTTTGGCAGCACACATCGTGTAGTAATGCAGTTGGCAGCTGGGATTCGCGGCGCTGTGGTCATTATACATCTCCTCCCGGTTGCCGTCATTTCCTTGTATTTTTCCGTCGTTATTTCTCGTCCTCTTTTTCTGTGTGCTTCCACCACAGCGTAATTTCTCGTTTGTCACTTTTATGCTCTGTTTATTTTAGACGCGGAGAGTTAATTTCAGGGCCATTAACGCTCCGGTCCCGACGGCGTCATCAAAACCACGTTATAACGAGCGTTTTGTACGCAAGTATATCCATTTTTTTACGTCGGTATGTGGGCTGCACTTTCTACGGATTCTTTTTGTTCTTGGTGACCCGTAAAATGACTTATTACCCTCGACAGCGGGTTGGTTGATGCGGTGGGGGAATTTTTTTTTTTTTATTGGCGGAATGGCTCGCGTGCCTCGCCACCTTGAAAAAAGCATAAAGGTGGTGCGGCGACACCGGGGAAAGTGCTCGGTGTATTTAGGGCCCTGTGCGACGTATTTCGGCCTGCCTATGATCTACTTACTGTTTCCTTTTTGCTTATTCTTAGAGGCGCAAATTATCTACTACACATATTGGCATATTCTTGTGCAGTTACTTGCACTGCAATGAAATTTAGCCGCTCACTTCAGACTTAGCAGACTGGAGGATTGTGTCAAAGTTAGCCCCCGTCGTATGTTTCTTAAAACAGCGGCTGATCGCTAGGAGCCACCCCAACTATAGCGCTCTTATAGGCTCTCACTTAACCGTGCCACTTGCTAACTGCCCAGGCAGAAAATGTTGAGCTGTCGAACTTCAGAAGCAGCCTGAGACCAAGGTTCGACTGAAATTTTCCCCTTTATTTTTCGTCACGTCGTTTTTCCCCTTCGTATCTTAATTAGGGCCAGCGCTATGGTTGCAATGAGGCAGTATGATAAATTAAATATTGAGCTGCCTGGAGATGAAAGATTACGGCCGCGACAACTGAGTTATGGTTCGGGCATACAAAACGAAAGCAACACAGGTGCTGCACAGCCCTGTCTATATATATATATATATATATATATATATATATATATATATATATATATATATATATATATATATATATATATGTATATATATATATATATATATATATATATATATATATATATATATATATATATATATATATATATATATATATATATATATATATATATAGGAAGAATTGCCGGCAGTCTACAACGCCAAAGAAGGCATAGGGGAATGGTTAGAATATTCTTTACCGTCAGTGACGTTACATTATTATTTATTATTATTAATTACGTGAGAAAGAAAGAAAAAAAAACACGCGCCCCGAGTGGGGACCGAACCCACGCCTTTCGGTCCCCACTCTGGGCGCGTGTTTTTCTTTCTTTCTTTCTCACGTAATTAATAATAATAAAGAATAATGTAACGTCACTAACGGTAAAAAATATTCTAACCATTCCCCTATGCCTTCTTTGGCGTTGTAGACTGCCGGCATTTCTTCCTGTATTTCTAACGAGCCCCTCATTTACAAACCCTATATATATATATATATCAGAAAGGGAAATGAGGGGCTCCTTGAATTAATACAGAAATAAGGGTAGGCAGTCAGAACGCCAAGGAAAGCAAAGAGGAGAATATGGTAGGTCATTTATTAATGTTGGAACGGCTACAGATTTTTGAAAGAAAGAGCGAAAGTGCGAAAAACATGCCTGCCTGGTGGGATCCGAACACCTGACCTCCAGAATACGCGTTTCGTGCAATGACCACTACGCTACCGGCGGGGCTGTGTTCCGCTCCCCTTTTCCGGGTATGTATGTTAAGGTAATTGTTTCCTGCGCTTGGGGGTGGTAGCCAGCAGCACTCCAATTACTCGGCGTGAAGGGGACCTTTTTTTTAACCCCCGGGCCGTGACTCGAGCGTCTACGACATGTCGAGAAGAGCGATCGACTAGCGTTGAACCCTCTTAAGCTACCTATGGCACCAAGACTGACAGAACCTCTACACAACCTTTCTTTCTTTCAAAATCTGCACCTGTTTCAACGGTAATAAATAACCTACCACATTCTCCCCTTTGCTTTTCTTGGCTTTCTTGACTGCCTACCCTTATTTTTATATTAATTCAACGAGCCCCTCATTTCCCTTTCTGATTCGCTACATGCATAGCGAGGGCATGCATAGCGCTACATTCATGGCGATGAGAGAGCTTAGGAGTAGCTTCGAATGTGCAGAAAATTTGCTGAGTGTTGGGGCGAATTCTCTATTACTCCGGGTAGAAACCGTCAAAACGCCTCGCTCCGTCAATCTGACCTTGAAGCTCAGCCAAAGTCAAGCTAGCGCCTCGTGCGGGTGCGGAGGGAAAGCGTCTAATCACTCGTTTGTTACAGGAGAGAAGAATGCGGAGAAGGGTATACCATCAGAAAAGGATACAAGGATGCGCTGGATGCGTCCAAGTTCACAGCGCGTTCGCGCCTACAGCAACGACCGCGCCGAGCGGCGTATGTGCTGTGTCTTGCAGTGCGATTGTGTGCGTGTTCCCTTTGCGCTCTCGGTGCGAAAACTGAGGTATCACTCATTTTGGTTTAACCGCGTTCAACCACAGCAAATTGTTTATAGTAGCCAGGTACCAGACATGTACGTAAAGCGCTACAAGGAACGAGTTACTTCTACCTAGTTACTATTTTCGGTGACGAGTAACGTATTGGTGACGAGTAACGGTGACGAGTAACGAGTCACTTATTTACAAAAAAGAACGGGTAACGTATTTAGTTCTTTTTAAGACCAAGTAACGAATAACGGTATCTCGTTACTTCTGAGCAGTAGCGTGTACAATACCGCATAGACGGTTTTGTTATAGGGTCGAAGCTCCTCTTGCTCGGGCCCTGTCCCGGCCGTACACGGCACATTGTACACGGCACATTGATGATGATTGTGGTAGGATCCCACTGGGGATTGGCCAACCAAAGATTGGCTGAAGAGGTCATAACGTTCAACGCGTTCGTTGCTACTCAACAAGGAGGAGAGGAAGAAGAAGAGGTTGTCGTTCGTCGCCTGCGAGCTGAAGACTCTTGCTCGGGCCCTGTCCCGTCCCTCGTTGCTGCCATACACAGCGGAATGATGGTTATTGTGGCAGGATCCCCCTAGGTATTGGCCAACCAATGATTGGCCGAAGAGGTCAAAACGTTTAACGCATTCGTTGCCACCCAACAAGGAGGAGAGGAAGAAGAAGAGGTTGTCGTTCGTCGCCTGCGAGCTGATGACACGTACCGGGGGTACGACGCGTCAGAAGACAGTCTGCAGAAGGCGACGACCAGGGTGGCTAAATGTCACACACCGAATTCGCCAACTTACCCATGGAGATTCTCATCGTCTCAAACAAGCCCTACATAATCACCACAAACATCGACGTCGTCGACGGGCTTGTGGGCGGTGGAAAGCTTGACGTGTCGAGTCTTTATATGATGTGTGGGCGAATGTTTCACGGTTTTACCGATAAGAATTTTAGCTTCGCCCCTCTCATCATCATTCACTTCGTGGAGATGGAGGGATTTTTTTATTCTAACCTGTCCATGCGTCTATAGGCCCATTGCTCTGATGTTTGCCTCGAAAGAATCAGCGCCGTTGTCTACATTCTGGTGGTTCGGGGAGTCATTTCTATTGGGAATGATGACACGCCCACCAGGGCCGCTTGTCGTAGCATTCAATTTACGCACGTGTCGGCGCACTACCTGAGATACCAACAGCCGGGATTATCCTGTGTCGATCGAGCATGGGCGCCCACCCAAGGAAGACATGTGGGTAACGTCATGATAACAAAGGCCAAGGCGAACTAATAGTTTAGGTGGCGCAGATGAGAAGACGTTAGTCGTTGATGTTGAAGCGGACCAATAAAATTGCAGATAATACAAAAGTCAGGAAGGAACCGATGCATTCATAACGGGCCGTGATTCCTGACCGAAAAAACACAACCGATGAAAACTTCGAGAGGCAGCTACTGTTAAAGTGCAACGACTACTAAAAAGAAAGCAATGAACCATGAAACAAAACTGTTGTGAGTGTGGTCGTCAAGGTAACGGGAAAAGTAACTCGTCACTTTTCGGGTAACTCACGCGTTCGTTTAGAGAATCGTTCACGAGTAATGTATTTAGTTACCTTTTGAGCAAATAACGAGTAACGGTATGTAGTTACTTTTTTTGGGTAACGTGTACATGGCTGCCAAGCGCCATGATTTAGGTTGGTGGTGTTGTGGGGGAGAAGCGATATGTAAATGGCGCAAGAGAGGATGAGAGAGTGTCTACGTCGCTCACCGAGTGTTCACCGTACCCATTGCGGTTAGGAAGGATAGGATAGGAAAGGAGGTGAGTCGAAACTCCTGCTTCAGTTATGCCAGCTGCGAAGGCCGTGCGAGCGCTGTCTCACAACAGGACGAAAAGGGGAAGCAACGCAGGGAAAAACGCGCGCAATATCACGACCGTCTCGATTCTGTATCCGTCGCGCCTATATATACATGCGATTGTAAGCGACAGCAGTAAGCACGCATGCGTCGCCAGAACACCACCTGCTCCATGGTTCTTTTTTTGTTGTTGTTGTTTGAACTCCAGTCTGCATACGTACGATGGGGTTCAGTGCCGGCAAGAACTTTTCTGCGCGTTCTTGCGACGGAGCGAAGCTCCGCAGGGACCACAACGTGTCGGTGGGGCGTTGGCGCCCGTAGAAGTTTAGAGAATGCACGCTGATCGGGATGTACCAGACGTAGGCAGAATGACGTGGACGAATCGTTTTACGGCGCTGCTCGCACACCGCAGCCGATTGCGGCGCGGCACAGGAGAGAGATATAATCGGCAGGAGCGCGCTACAGTTGTCGTCGTTCATTCACGTTGGCGCGAAAAAACGACGTCGCCGGGAACCGCTTGGAGCAGTTGTCCCTTCGACTTGTTTATTCTCTGATACATGGGCACGCGTACGCCCAAAATTGTTTTTCTTTTTTTATAATTTTAAGCCTTGATAGAAGAGAACTCTCTCTTGTACCCAAGTCAAGTCAAGTCAATGTTTATTTCCACATGGCAATGCTATGTTGAGGAGCACAGACAAAAAGCCTTTTTTTTTCGTTTTTTTTTCTTATTTTAGGGTTTGAAAAAGGCCTGTGCCCCGTATACAGTTACAGCAGCGTTGTGGGAAATACACGTGTCCTAAAATTATATAAACCAGAAACAAAGCACAGCATCCAGATTATAATGCCACATACAAAGACATGTACAATAGGTGTGGTAAATACGTGTGCCACAAAATTATACCAGCGTAAAGGAACAAAAACAACATCAAAATCATGTCACGATACAAAAGCCAAGGAGTGCCAAGGTAACAGGAAATAGAAGAGTACATGGTTAAATCGGGGATGAATTTAGTATAACAGGTAAATTAAATCTAAGCATTTGTGTCGTAGTCTGTTCGTATATATGATATTTTCCAAATGTCTGTACAGAGTGCGTCATAAGTGCTTACCCGAACTGTTTGTGCAGCAAGTTCTCTCAAGAATGAATCATTCTTTTTAATGCTATTATTGTTGCGCGTAAGTAATAATGAATCATATAAATTTTGAACCGGGAGTAGTTTAAGGTTGTGAAAAATTGGCGCAGTATGTGTGTCGTAACGAACATTTACAGAGCTCTAACAGCTTTTTTTTAAGGATGTGAATTTTATTTATATTTGTCGTTGTGGTAGTACCCCATGCAAGAAAACAATAGCTTAACTTAGACAGAAAAAGTGAATTATTAATCAAAATGTTTACATTTTCGCAAACGGGACAATACCCCAGCCGTACGGGCAAGCCTACGGCACACACTTTCAACATACGGATTCCATGACATGCATCCATTAAAAATTATACCTAGATTTTTTTTACCGTGGAAACTAGTTCGATGTTACATGTACCAAGGGTTAGGGATAATGACCGATCAACTTTTTTATTTCTGTGGCGAAAAAAGACTGCATTGGTTTAGACACATTTATGCTTAGAGAATTTGTTAAGCTCCATGAATTCAATAATGCCAGTACCTTGTTTGCCTTTGTTTCAAGTTCCGGTATTGTGTTCTCAGAAAAATAAAGACTGATATCATCAGCGTACATAACAAAATGACAGCCTTCATCAATATATGCGATATCATTGACATAGATATTACATAATAACGGTCCAAGAATACTTCCTTGTGGTATAACCCCCCCCCCCCCCCCATAATGAACGAAACGTTGATTTGGAACCATCTATTATTACTTGGTGCTTGCGGTCATTCAAATAGCTGTTCAAAAGCTGGAGAAATTGTCCACGAAAACCAGTGTACTGGTTTTTCGGCAAGGGTTCTATGATTTATTATATCGAAGGATTTTGAATAGTCCACAAAAATTCCAAGCCTTCAGGATTCCTGCTCGAAAGGGCTTCAGAATTATTTTCTTTTGGAACAATAAAGCGCTTTCAGTTGAACAATTTTTCATAAACCCAAACTGGCAAGGTGTCATATCGGTATGTATGGTCATGAAGGCTGTCATTCGTTTGTGTATCAATTTTTCAACGACTTTCGAAAATATCGGCAATATACATATAGGTCTATAATTTGACATTATGTTTCTATCGCCACCCTTGAAAACTACGGATACTCTTGCTAATTGGAGTCTTTTGGGGAATTTTCCCTGTGGAAATATTTGATTTATTATCTACTGTAAAACACCAGCTGTAGTGTCAATAGTGTTTTTAATTGGTTTAATTTACAGGCCTTGTATGTCGCAGCTGTTGCTGTTTTTTAAAGAGAGCATTGTTTCTCGAATTTCTACAGCTATTGATGAATATAAAAATGCACTTTCTCGTAACGTAGGCCTAAAATTAAGAAAGCGTGTACAATTTGGGACGTGGGGGCTTTTGTAATGGATACAAAATAGTCATTAAATGTATTAGCAAGTTCTTTGCCGGCTAGTGTTTGGCCGTTCGCAACTATTTCTTGTGGACCCGAATTCAGACCAGATTGCTGGTTTGATCGAGTAAAGCATTTAGGTGCTTCCAAATTATTTCATAGCTTTGTGCTCCATCAGTGCTAAACAAATTCTCAAAATACCGTTTTCTACTTTTACGTAAGAGGCTGTTTGTTTCATTTCTATGTTGTTTAAAATTTTGTAAATCTTCTGAATTTCTACTTCTTAAGAAAAGTTGGTAAAGAGCATTTTTTTCCTTTATCGCTTTTAAGCAATCACTAGTGATCCAGGGTTTACGTGCCTTAGGAGGTTTATGTCTTGTTTTATAAGGAAAGCATTTGTCATATATGCTGTTGATATTCTCAACAAAATCTCATACGCATCATCGGGATCTTCAACGAAAAACTTCATCCCAATTTGCATTGGACAATGCACTAGAAAACTGCTGCTTTGTTATATTGTTGACGTTGCCGTATTTGATTACGGGCTTTGTTGATCTTTTGATTTGTAAACTAGTGCTACTCATGCCAAAACAAATTGGTAGATGATCACTTATGTGAGTGCCTAGTACCCCTGAGAAAAGTGGTATGTTGTTCTCGTTAGTAATAAAGAGATAAATTAGAGTTGAACAGTTGAGTTGTGTGCGGGTAGGATCTTTTATAACATTAGTGAAAGCATTTGCTTCTAATACAGTGAGGAGCTCGGCACGTTGTGACGTCAAGCTCACGTCTATATATAAATCGCCACCGAAAACTATAGTTGAATTATAATCATTAGACCAAGCCAGGTATCTATCAAGAAAAGATAGAAAAATATGTATATTTCCCCCTGGTGGCCGGTACAGAACAGAAAAAATCGCGTTGCTACTTTTCACAGTCAGAACTTCAACATCATCTGTTATTTGCGTAAAGGGATCAATAAGTTCACACTGAAATGTTTTATTGACCAGCAGAATAATCCCACCGCCTCTTTTATCAGAACGGTTTAAAAAATAGGACACATAGCCGGGTAGATTAAGTACTTCGTCTTCATTGCGATACCAAGTTTTAGTCACCATGGCTACGTCGAAGCAGAAATCGAAGCTAGTTAACAGAGCCGTCAAGCTTTCGTCTTTGTTGCGGACAAATTGAGCATTCAAGTGAATGCAAGATATAGTTTGTTTCTTTGAACAAATAGTTTTGTTTCGATCAGCTGGTGTCACAAGCATGGCTCATTTTGTCTAGATACTGTAACTACCAGCAAATTACAAATGGGAAATACTAAAACGCTTTAAGTGACATGGTGGTATCAGTTTTTACTCTTGGCAGGACGGAAGGTTGCACCCCATTTTCAAACGTATTCAGTTTCCCGGCATCATGCGTTCGACGTCAGTCAATGAAGTAATGTGCATGATGGGTGCTGATTCACCTAGTCGGGCAAGAACCTTTCCGTCTGTCGTCCAAACGAATTTCCATCCGATAGCCTTCTTTCATGCTACAGCTGCGCCCAGCAACCGGTTGTTTCCCGCAGTAAGGTGTTCATTTATGTAAACAGCTTTGCTTGGGCCGTCGAAACCAAGGAATTACGTGGTATCGCCAAAACGACATTTCGCTTGTAGCGGCGAGTGAACCGAACAATCACGCTTTTTTCCACGGAGTTCGGATTTTCCCCTTGTGGCACACATCGATGTCTTTTTCGTCAAGGGTTTCGCCCAGTTTGTTCACGATTTCCTTTATGACAGCTGTTTCGTCGGAGTCATTCGGAAGCCCCTTTATTTCGAGGTTATTTGGTCTTTCGTACTGCTCCAGTCCATCTATACATTGGTGGAGCTGCTGGTTCTCGATCTCAAGTTACCGGTTTTTTCCCAGAAGCTTTTTCATGTCAAGCCTAATTTCCTTCATGTCCTTCATGATTTCCGCCACGTTATCAACTGCGTCTTAGGAAAACTTCATACTATCCTTTATGGTGCAAACTTCAAGCCTAATTTCCCTCCGAAAATCATCACGTTGTTTCTCGACCACCTCCGCAATATTTCACATTTCGACACAGTGTAGTTAACAAAACAACCCGAAGTGTTCGGCAGCAGTGCAACAGGATAAGCCAAAAACTACTAAAAAATTACGCTCACCTGCAAGTACGCAAGATACGCAGGTTAGGTTGGCGAGCGTCCGCGTGCCCCGGCGTGCCCGATCAGCTGCTGTTTGAAGGGAAGTAACGGCGGAGAAGGCGAGGCGCAGCAGAGGAGAATGGAAAAGGGTAGAGGCGTCCGTGGACACAGTAACATGTCGAGAGTAGCTTCGCATAAAGTGACGACAGGGCCTCTCCTGAGTATATTTGCCTCCGTGTCTAGCTTAGCCTACATCCATGACTCGATTTTTTGGATATTGCTGGCTTTGCTTTTAAGTTTGCTTTCGCTATACTGTTGGGTTCCTGTACAGCTTCACGGTTTCATAGCTGCACGATGCGCTCTGTCCTTGGGAATCCTTTCCGTCTCAAGGCGGCATTTCGCTGATTCGACACTCCGCGATACACGCCGTGCATCGCGGAGTGTCGAATCAGCGCAATGCCGTCTTTTTAGCGTCGCGAACGTGCGGTTTCACCTGCCGTCACGTGTGCTTGTAGCGATTGCCTTTTTTTAACGAACAAAGCATTCGCACGTAGAATTAGAAATGGACACCTACACAGCTGGTGATCTCTTTGTAGAAGAAAGTTTGGCTTTTGTTGAGTAATTAAGTTTTGTACAACCATCTTCGATTGAAACCGTGCGTCCATAGCTTTAATCAGTCATATTTTTTTCGATCTTCCGCCTTAGTCAAGGCAGAACGTTATAATACACGCATTCCGGATTTCCTTGACCGGATATTGTGGCTGAGGACAGCCGGGAACAATCAGTTAGCAGTCGAGGCACGTTGACGTGTGGCCTCCATATGCCGAAGAGCTGCGTAGGCTTCATCAATACTTCCAGCGCTGCTCAATATCCGGCCAACGTTTCCGCGCGCCGTCTACTGCCAGTTCCGTGCAGGCCAGTGGAACATGCAACTGCGGTTGACCTGATTTAACAGCGGCCAAGGCGGGCGGCCACTCCAATGTACGGCTTCTATGTGCGACCACGCCGGCTGCGTTTCGAAAAGCAAATGTTCGTGCGTATGGAGTTCTCGCGTGCGCTGAAGAACCTCAGGTGGCCTAATTCAATCTGAAGCTGTGCTTCACGGCGCGTGTCATAGTCCAGGTGCAGCTTGGCTGTGTTAAAAGCTGCTAATAAATTGGAATTAAGCGTAACAATGAGCCATGAACTGCAGGAGAACAGTTAGTTTTACTGATTAACTTTAGACTCTAGGCTAGACGCATTAGGGGCGACTGATCATATCAGTTACATCGCGACCGTACTCCGTAACGCAGTCAACCGGTATTAGGCTGCGTTGCTGAGCTCGAGATTTCGCATAGTACTTCACAATTTTTATCCAGTAATGCATAACTCTCTCTGAAAGATAAATGGACGTAACATCGGCTGTTGTGAAGACGCACAAGGTATACCTCTGGACCCAACATTCGTTTTCCGGTCGCCTCAATTTACCGTGTGACAAACACAACACCACTGTCTTGGGATGAATAGTATCGTGTTGCTATGAGATCGTTGCCCGCATTGTTAGCGAAATCTGGAGTTTAAAAACAGGAACATTCTTGTTTCCCGGTAGAACAGCGCACGGAATAGTAAGGCTCGCTTCCTCACCGTCACCCTCCTAATTCGTCCGCACTGACTCGCATCCTGAACTCCGGTCTGTTTCACGGGACCAGCGGGAGTATACGGCTCTTGGAAAAAACATAAAAAAGGGGTTGTGTTGGTCCCTCAACGAGAGTATGTGCGCCCCACAAAACACAGAGAGACTGCACCAGTTACATGAGAGATGAACCGTAGTTACTGTAACGCTTTCGTGGTTTGCAGTGACGCTTCCATATATCTCGTGTAATATGTTGTTTCGACTTGACGCTTCTGCCCGCTTAGGTGGTTCCGCACAGTACCTCGCGAACGTATACAAGTGTTGACTATCGTAACAGCTACAACTTGAGTACGAATGGAGAACGGTTTAATTAGGTTGCGCGGTGTTTTGGCTGTGTCAATGGAGAGCCGACGTCAGATCTCCGTATGGTAATGATAAGGAGCGTCGTTCTTTATGGCTACGAACTTGCTAGGACCTAGATGTCCTGTTCCTACATTCTATCATGCTGTCTATTGTAGTCAATGGAGGTTAACGCACTTGTAGCTGGCGAAGACATCACCTTCTCCTGTGAGTAGCATTGGCGGCACTGCACAGTAATATTCGTATACGGAGGCACACAGCATGCTGTGGTCAATCCGACGGAGGGATCCCGTATCGTATATATAAGCTTCACACGCTACTGGCAATACAATGCCGTCGTCAATCCGCACAAATACACGTGCACGGATATAAGCAATACTTGTTTATGTATGTCACATAAACCACATCTATCGCTAGTGGACGTTTTCTTGCGTAGTGAAATATACGGCACTTATTATACATCGCCTGGAAACCCTCCTTTTTTTCGGCGACCAGGCCTGCAGTCCACGTAGTGCAGACACGCAAGCCACAAGCCCCTGCGAGCGCAATGGTCCCGCATTGTTGATTTTCTTAGTTTCCGATAGCTTGACCGCCATGAAAATCCCGTTGTCCGTTGTTAGATGTAATTGTCCGTTTCTGCTGCTGAGCCCAAGGACGCGGGTTCGATTCCCGGCCGCGGCGGCCGCTTTTCTGGTGGACGCGAAAGGTCAAAACGCCCGTGTGTTCGAGATTTCTGCGCACGTTTAGGATCCCCAGGTGGTCAAAATTAATCCGGAGCCCTCCACTACGGCGCGCCTTGTCGCCTGTGTAGCGTTGGCGCGTTAAACCCCACAATCAATCAATCAATCAATCAATCAATCAATCAATCAATCAATCAATCAATCAATCAATCAATCAATCAATCAATCAATCAATCAATCAATCAATCCTTTTGTTTTAGTAAGGTTTAGAGGCCTTACCAAGGGTGAAAAGCATGCGTTTACAATGTTTAGGTCTGATTGAAGACTGTCATGATCAGAATTTGAATGAATATTGCGATATCTTACGCAGTCGTCAGCTAAGAGCCCGATATTAGATTGAACACCGTCAGGTACATCATTAATATAAATTAGAAAACGTAGAGGCCCAAGCATGCTTCCCTGGGGTACACCAGATGTTGCGGGGACCAGAGATGAGTTGAGATTATTAACTGATGTGAATTGCATCCTGTTAGAAAGAAATTCTCTTATCCATGTGACAACAGTGTGGTCCCGTTCAGTTGAGTAAGCTTGTGAATAAGTCGGCCGTGAGGGACATGGTCAGGTGCTTTTGAAAAATCTAGGAAGTTGGCATCTACTTCGATTTTGGTGTCTATAGATGAATGTATGTCGCGAATTAAGCCAGCGAGTTGCGTGTCACATGAATTGCGTGACTCCCTGGTCTTAGTGACCACAACCTAATCCATATTTGTATCGCCTCACCGCTTAAAAAGAAATCACTCACACGGAAGGTAATTACGGATTACAAGAGAGCAAATTTTGATGCGATTAATCACGAACTCGCCAACTTGTTAGATAACTTTAGGAATACGTACCTAACACGAAATGTCAACTCTAACTGGGAACTTTTTAAGACTGCAATGCTTAACCTCAAAAAGAAATACATTCCTACCAGTGTTGCGGAATGGGCATCCCCATCCGATTCCAATTCCATTCCGAGGAATTAAAACTTGTCGTGATTGTATTCCTTTCCATTCCTCGGAATGACAGAAGTTGGCCCATTCCAACTCCTGGAATGGAAGAAAAGTTCAATTCAATTCCTTTAATTCCTCAACGTAAAAACTGCCTGAGGTGCTCTATCGAGTTGCAGAGGAACGCAACATGAATCTGACGTTATCATACGCGTTGAAAACTGCAAAACTATGACGAAATTGTCTCACATGTCACGGAAGTTGGGAGGTGGTAGAAGGTTGGGTATATATCTCATGCAGAATCCAATGCAAGAGAGAGAGAGAGAGCACAGTCCTTAATGAAAACTGGCGATGTCAGCCCAGCTAAGATGCCTGGCTTGCTACGCCAGATGAATGCGATGACGATGATAATTATAATGATGAAGAGGAATACATATATTCCTCTTCAAATCCAATGCATCCAATGCAAAAAATTACTGTGCCTTCCTAACGAAAGTAGAGAGAAGCGCGAAAGCTACAAGGGCGTCCCACTTTCGCTAAACGGGCGTCTAGACCGATCTTCAAACATTCAAACACCCAAACCGCAAGCGAAGAACGAACGCATGCGACGATTTTTCGAGCATGAAGTACACGCAACTACGGACGATCTAAATGTACACCGTTACGTGGTTTATGAGAAAAAGGTTTACCATTGTATTCCTTCGTGATCGACGCGTGTGTAATATTATTTAGAACCGTTCGTTTTTTGTGACTTTCAAGTAAGCGTTTTAAAACAATGGAAGCCAAATTTTAGCGAGAGAGAGAGAGAGAGAGAGAGAGAGAGAGAGAGAGAGAGAGAGAGAGAGAGAGAGAGAGAGAGAGAGAGAGAGAGAGAGAGAGAGAGAGAGAGAGAGAGAGAGAGAGAGAGATTTAATTTGCGCTCCTCGGTTTAACGCATACGCCGTGTGTGCAGAGACCTTATCAGAGATTTTCGGTCGAGCAGCTGGTCTCAGGGGGAATGTATTAGTTTTTTGGCAGAATTCGATAGGTCACACTAAAAAATCTTTCGTGTTAAAAAGGGAAAGTGTCACACTGCCCATTTTTCCATAATAAGTAGTGGGATCCCACTACTTATAGTACTTGCATGTTAGCACGTTTTAACGGTTTCTTCTTGCGCGACGCGATATGAAGCAGCTATCACATTGATGTCTGCTTTTTCCGTTTTGTTGCACCATATGTGGCGTGCTACCTTGCTGTCTGCTTTGCGTACCGTCATACCAACGTAATTAGTTTTCTGTGGATAACTCACAGGCATGTCGCGCGGAGCTCGCTCACATGTACATGCATTCCAAATGCTTACTTGAATGATTTCAAGTGAATTTACAGGATTGGGCGCTAATGCTACTTTACCAATGCGATAGATGGGACGGCAGCGGCAAGGAACAGCGTTAACAGTTCTTGCATTCACCATAGGAAAGTCGCGACCGCTTCCACGTTGACCACCATTTCACTTGTTTATTGCCCTGGCACTACCTCGGCACAATCTGTTCAATACAGGACATTATTTATGACCCCATAATTTAAAGTGACAGAACCATATCGTGACGGGAGTCATAGCAAAATAAAGAAGTATGGACAGGCAGTTTGTTTCCACGAACGAGCAACCTATGTGCACAAGGACCTGATCAAAAGTTTGAAACGAGGCCTTCGTATACCTGAATAGTGGCGATGCTCCAACTTCGAAGCCGAGGACTAAGGCTTCGGTAATCAGGTACGTTTGTACCCAGTCACAAAGGCCCCATGAATAGCAGCAAAGCAAACAAACCACGAACAAGTTTGGCACAACTGGAGGAGAGGGCCACACATACGGATCGAAGCAAAGCACGGTGTCGCACTGCTGAGAGCTGTCAAAGCACTCGCAAAAAAGGGCGCTATTTTAGCCGCAACTGTTAGAAACAAACGCCTTTCGGCAGGTGTGTGATCTGCATTATCTTACACAATATCTAGTGTAATCGTATATCCCAGCTTCCGACTACCGTAGCCACCGTAGCAGAGCATTGAGGTAGAAAGCTCAGTAACATACCCGAAGCTCGCTTCTTCAGCTTATGGCGAGTGCCGTGCACACAGGGCCCTCAACCGCGATTTCCTTTAGTTGCCTTCGTTTTAATTTGCTGGAGACCCGGTGCACCACTGAAAAAAATGGGCAGACGGTCGACCGGTTGACGTCGTATTCCCGCGAGATGCCTACCAAGTCGGCTTACAAGCTACAAGGCTATTCCTTGCGAGCCGGGTACGGAGGGTGGAAGGAGAACGCCAAGCAGACTCGTTGGTTTATCTTTCATGCGCAAACGCTATAGATTGGTAGCTTCAAAATTTCGCAGCATCAGCTTTCAGTGAGAAACACCGCGGATGCGGATGTGTGCCGTTAGTAACCCCCCCCCCCCACCTCAACCTCCCTGCTTGTCGATGCTACTCCCCGCCTGCTGGCCTGGTCACACGGCGCCTGCCACTGAGATGAGAGAGACGCCGGTCTGCCAACGGCGCCACGGACAGTTTAACAGAGAAAGCTATGCCCCAAAAAGCCTGCCGAAGCACGAGTTGACCTAACGGCGCCAGCGCTCAGACGGGCTTGCGCCGCTCTAAAGTTCACGTTCACACACACAGTGCGGCAGGCTGCGCAGATTCAGTTACTCGAGATGTCGGGTATGCGTTCTCGTTTTTGTCACTGGTGGCCACTTTAAGACATACTGACGCTGTCGTCGCCACAGAATAATTAAGTAGACGGAAGGCGCCATTTATGGTGACGCCGTCGTCTAAAAAACCTCATTCCATTCCCATTCCATTCCGGGCAAAAGGCGCTTAATTCAATTCCCATTCCATTCCTCCAAGCGTTGTCCTCATTAAATTCTCATTCCATTCCAGGATCTCGAAAAGGTGGAATGAATCCGGAATCATTCTAATTCCTGAGTGGTAACTCCGTAACACTGATTCCTACTACCCTCATTAAATCAGATTCCAACTGCCAATGGTTTAACAAACAGCTAAAATTACTCTGTAACCGAAAGAAACGCCTGTACAGAATTGCCCACCTAAGCCTAAGTTCAACTGCGTGGGAGCGCTACCGCGCATGCGCTAATCAGTACTTAACCAAACTAAAAGCGGCAAAAGTCAAATTTTTTTTTCCCATGACCTACTATCAATTCTTCCATCAAATCCCAGAAAATTTTGGCGCATGCTGTCCCCTAAGTCACAATCTAATCGAATAAACCTCACTAACGCTGACGGAGAACCAATAGACGCCGACCACTGCGCTTCTGCTCTAAATGACCACTTTACGTCTGTGTTTTCCTCTACCAACACCTCTGATACCGTAACACTGCCCGAAGCTGCAGCTGTAGCGATGCCAGAAATTGAAATCACCCCAGAAGGAATATTTCAACTCATTAACGATCTTAAAGTTTCATCCTCGGTGGGCTGTGACAGTATTAACAGTAAATTACTAAAAAGTACCGTTTCGGTCTCAAGCCAGATACTTTGCCTAATCATCACACAATCATTACAAACAGGAAACGTCCCATTCGATTGGAAGAAGGCTCAGGTATTCCCCTTTTTAAATCAGGCAACCGCGCAATCCCAGCTAACTACCGACCTATTTCCTTAACCAGCATCCCATCTAAAATGCTCGAACATATCATAGCTTCAAACCTAATGACATATCTGGAATCCATCAAATTTTTCTTTGATCCCCATCATGGTTTCCGGAAACTATCATGCGAAGCACAACTGGCAGAATTCACACATGACATACTTCACTTCATGGATGAAAATCTTCAAACTGACGCAATATTTTTAGATTTCTCTAAAGCATTCGACCGTGTACCTCATAACCTATTACTCTGTAAACTATGCAACCTTGGAATCCCTCCCAACATAATTTTCTGGATAGAAAATAAAAAAAACCGTAAGCAGTTCACCAGCGCTAATAACTACGACTCACCTCTCTCCGACGTAACGTCAGGCGTCCCCCAAGGTGCCTGTCTCTCCCCGCTTCTCTTTCTAATATACGTAAATGACTTACCCACCAATGTGCTAACCAAATTAAGACTTTTTGCTGATGATTGCGTTTTATACTATCCAATCTGTACAGCAGACGACAGCGCTAAACTTCAACATGATTTAGATTTAATTGTATCTTGGTGTGATAAATCACTTATGCCATTAAAACTGACTAAGTGTAAAATGATATCATTCACCCGCAAAATGAGCCCAGAAAAATTTACCTATAGCATAAAGTCTGTTCCCATTAGCCCTACACTATCATACAAATACCTCGGAGTGCATCTTTCATCGTCGCTATCATGGTCAACCCATATTCAAATCATCTGTTCAGAAGCTTCACGCACTCTCGGATACCTGCGCCGCAACCTAAAATTAGCCTCGCCAGAAATTAAAACGTTAGCTTATGAAACTTACGTACGACCCAAACTAGAATATGCTTGCTCAATTTGGCACCCCTCACAAACATATCTAACTAACGATTTAGAAATTATTCAGAACCGCGCTGCCCGTGTTATTTGCTCCCAGTACTCTAACGATATCAGCGTTACCGCACTAAAAAAATCATTGAAACTGCCGTCACTTGAATCTCGCGTCGTATCATTTCTCGATTGTGTCTGATGCATGCTTTCTATTATCACCCTCACTCACGGCACGTCCTCCTACAACCATCACACAGAACTTCATCCCGCATAAACCACAGTCACCCTATCGCACCAATAAATGAACACACATCTGCAATGATTACTTCCTTCTTTCCCAATGGGATAATAAACTACCTGATAATATAGTCACGTGCAATAACCGCCAAATTTTCCGCAGTAAACTAAAATGTCACATGTCGCAATCTAACTGAATGTGCTGTTTTCCCTGCCAATGTTTAAATACTTTTTAACTACTGTATAAACTGTTGTCACTTTTAGTCTGGAAGCTTAACCTTTGTACCTTTACTTTTTATTTGCATTTGGTAATATTTACGTATTGCTTTGCATATTGTACCTTTTTTATCATTGCTCTCTGAATGTTTACGGTTGGAACACTTTGAGTTTTGTTGAGTTGTTCATCAAACCTTGTACGCCCCCCCCCCTTATGTAATGCCTTAGGGCCTTTAAGGTGGAATAAATGAAATAAAATGAAATGAAATAGCCTCGGCAAAAATCATGCTAATGCTTAAACATGAGGTTATGTTCTTCTAGTTATTTACCGCATTGTGAGTGTATAATATTAATTTACAAATGATATGGGTTAAAGAAACGGTCGATGTTAAGGGGCAAAGAACGATGACATGATTTGAAGAATAATGAAGCATTTCCCCAGCTGTCAGCAGCCTGGCCGCCACAATAGTCTTACCGCCACAATAGTGCACACAGGAGGGCGAATACTTAAGCCCACGTTATTTACACGTCGCGCCCACTCATTGAACTCAGTAGGCGGCGCTGCTTGCGCACAAAGAACACCTTCAAAGCAGGAGCGAACATCTTCAGGCTGAGAAACGTTGTGTTGCCTTACCTTTCATTTTGTCCCTACCTCAAAAAAAATAGTAGTGTCTTAGCTCTGCTACGCCAGGATATACATAGCGTGAGGTAAGGTTCAGCAATCCAGTCCAATCCAGTGTTATCGAGTCCAGTCCAGTCCAGTCCAGTCCAATTCAGTCTAATCCAGTCCAGTCCAGTCCAGTCCAGTCCAGTCACTGCTGCTCGGGCATGCTCAGCACGGCTCTTCACGAGCCACGCCAAACGGCTATCAAGCGGCTCCGGTGCAGCGTCAGACTTGGCTACTGCGCAATTGAGGCGCACACCTGGGCACGCGCCGGCGCCAGTGCGTCTGCCGCGGCTATGATGCAACACAATCCAACACAATCCACTTTAATCCAATCCAATCCAATCCAAATCCAAATCCAATCAAATGCAATCTAATCCAATCCAATCAAATCCAAGCCAACGCCAAACCAGGCCAAGCCAATTCAATCCAATGTCCCTCGTGCTTGCGCAGAACGGCCCTTCACTGCACACGCGAAGCTGCTCAACCTCGGCCAGTGTAGCTTACGGTACAAAAAAAATTGTGTCAGGCTTTGACAAATGCATGTGAACGAACAATCACTGCGTGTAAGAAAGCGAATTTTCTCGAAGCCAGGCGTTCGCTTACACTGAAAATGTGATCTGCGGTATGACATCACGCAATGCTAAACTTCATACTATATCACTGCGTAATATGTCACAGGGAAAATACAATTTTAGGTGCGGTGTACCTTAGGACCGCACAATGTCCGTCCACGTCCGTCCGTGCTCATAGCATTTGCAATCGCAAAAAAAAAAAACAGACAGGCACTGGCAGGATTCGAGCCTCTGTCTGGTAGACCCGACAGAGGTAGTGTCACTCGTCTTACCCTTTGGGCCACGACCGTTTTTTTTTCTTTATTGCCATATTTTGACACAGCACTTGAACCAAACAAACCAAAAACAAGATAACGATAAAAACTGCTAGCCAAAAACCTTGCTAGCAGAAAGCGGTTAAAATTGCTTAGGTCCGTTAGCGACTCCATCACGGACAGCCACTCTGGAGGGTCAGGTTGAGCCCTCCACACTTCAATCATCAATCGCATAGTATCAGCAAAATACTCTTTTGAGCGTTTGGCATCAACGTCCCGATGACGAATCGCCATACGCGACTTCCAAATGCCGTGCAAAGCCAGGACAATGACAAGGTCGTATAGTACCCCGTTGTCACTCTCAATTGGCAGGAACCTGATCCCATGTGCGTCCAGAGGGAAGTCCTTTTTTAAGGTCCGCTGAAGCACGTCTCAAAAAAATATCCCTACCCAGCACTCGAGGAACACATGTTCTAACGTTTCGGGTTTCTTACACGGGTAGCATTCAACCCCCCATGGCATGTACAAACCCTTCTCTTTCTGCCACGTTTTTACGAGGAGGACACCCGCATGCAGTTTAAAAAAGAATGACTTAACCCATGGCGGTACCGCCATTCGTTTTACACGTTTGAGCACGTCCTGTCCCGGCCCTGCACGGTACATGGACCTATACAACGGCACAGGTAATACAGTGTCAAGCAAATCACGGTACAACTTTTTTCGCGTAATACTAGATAAGTACTCTGTACTGAAACGTGCACGCAAAAACTGGGTCGCTTGAACCACTTCACGTAAGTAGCCTTTGATTACTCCGACAGAAAAGTGTGCAGACGTAACAACAAATTCAGGTAATGCCCTTGATAACTTCAGCTGACAAACTCTGAGCAGGCAAGAATCGTTCACGTCACGAAAGAACAAAAAACGATTGGCGACTTGCCGCAAAAACAAATGGGACAAAGAAAGCCCCCTCTACCCCCCCCCCCCCCCCCTTCCCTTGACGCACGCGCCGAAAGAGATTCGTGCGGCTCGTCCTTTTCCACGTCGATTCCCAGATCAGCACTGCAAACACCCGGTGCAGGGCCTGTATATGAGAACGCGAACAGTGCAGCACCTGAAGTACGTACCACAGTTTGCTTATCAAAAATATGTTGCATACTGATTTAGCAAACATGGAAAGTCCACTGCCTTTCCATTTCTCAGCTTCTTCGCGCATTTCAGCGGTCTGTATGCGCCAGTAAGGGTCACTGTATTCATAGTTTTCTAGTGGCACTCCCAAGTACTTAGCTGGCGTCGCCTGCCAGCCGATACATTCAAACACACTACCCAGTCCCCATGCCAAAATCCCAGACACTTTTGCCAGTTTACTCCACTGGCACTATATTTACAAAAGCGTTTCAGAGCGTTGACAGCAACGCTGATGCTGCTTCTATCAACACAAAAAAGGGCAATGTCATTACCGTAGGCCAAGACACGCACCTCAGCCGACTCTAATCGAAACCCGTTGATGCTCTCACTTCTTATGATGCTTAAACAAAACGCTTCAATGAAGACACAAAAAAGCAACGGTGACAGAGGGCAGCCCTGACGCACAGCTCGTTGAACCTGAATGGGCTTGCTTGTCGTTTTGTTTATCACAAGGTGAGTGCAACACCCATTGTACGCCATACGTACTCCCTCGCGAACAACAGATCCTCCGTTTACATGCTGTAACATGTCTAAAAGGAGTTCATGGGATACTGGTCAAATGCTTTTGCCAGGTCTATCTGGAGCATGGCCACCGCACTTTGCATACTGTCACAACATTCAAGAGCACTTCTGGCGGTGTGAATGTTCGTGACTATTGACCATCCCTTTATTCCACAAGTTTGGTGTGGTCCAACAATGTCTCTTATTACACTCTGCAAGCGGCTCGCTAATACTTTCATTAATATCTTATAATCAACGTTGGTTAAACTGATTGGGCGGTAGGCAGATATTTCCCTTAGTTTATTATCGTCCTCTGATTTTGGTATAAAGACTGTGTGTGACACAAGAAAGGACGGAGGTAGTTGTCCTGTTTGGTAAGACTCGGCGTAAACTTTACGCAAAACAGGGCTTAGGTCCTCCTTGAATTTTTTATAAAAGGCTGAGCTCAGTCCATCCGGACCCGGGGTCTTCCCTGGGCTCAGCTCGTCAATGGCTCTCCTTATTTCATCTACTGTTGTATCACTTTCGAGACCTGCTGTTGTTTCTTCATTGAGGCGCGGCAACAAACACATAAATTCCTTTTTGAACTGGACAGCATTGATAGTCTGACGCGCGAACAACTTCCCATAGTAGTCACAGAAACTACGCTCGATGTTTGCCTGGTCATTACACTTTACGCCATCGTACTCTATTTCCGCTATCGTATTTCTACGTGCGTATCTTTTCTCTGAACTGAGTGCTCGTTTGGTAGGCGCTTCACCGATTAGGAACCGTTCAGCCCTTGCGCGTACAAGTGTGCCGTGATACTTTTCCTTATCTAATTCTTCGAGCTGCACCTTCAGTGTTCATATGTCGTCCTTGAACGTACTGGGCGACTTACATTTTTCTTTAACAAAGACATGAAGGCTACTTCGTAGCAGGGCTTCTTTGCGTTTATCTTCATTTTTTATTGCCCCCGATCTTTCCAGGGCTTTCATTTTTACTTCTTGTTTGAAGAGTTCCCATTTAAAAGCGAAGTTCGCGTCTTCATCACTGCCGAAAATCTTTCGTGCGCATGTGTTTACTGCCTCCATGAATGTTTCGTCTTCGACTAACTGATTGTTCATCTTCCATAAGCCCCAACAAAACGCATTTCGCCACTTCATGTTGCTACCAAGCGTTAAAGATACCAAACAGTGATCGCTGTACGAGACAGGTATCACACGGTATTCTTCACACTGCGGCAGTAGATCAAGCGATAAGTACACTCTATCCAGACGTGCATGGCTATTGCCTTGGAAGTGCGTGTAGCGCACGGGGCCATTACTACGGACGCTATCACCAACGTGTTCTAGTGCGAAGTCGGCGACAATATCACTTAGTACTGCCGTACTAGCATCCCTAAAAGGTGACTGGCTACTTTTGTCGCGTGCAGAACACACGCAGTTAAAGTCACCCAGTAAAATTACCAGCCGGTCTGTCTCACACCACTTTCTAATTTCCTAAAAAAAACAACTTCCTTTCAGCGGCTTTCGTAGGGCCGTACACGCAAATAACAAGCCATTCATTTGATAACAAGGCCAAATCGCAAACAACAAACCGCCCCGAATCAGACGCAGTGACGGTACTCATGGTTGCCCCTAATCTACGCCGTATTATGAGCGCGCAAGCCCCCGAGAACCCGACCAACCCGACTGCGTGAGAAACACAGACGTCATGGCGCGACATGAATGGCCGCACCATACGGTCCGTCTGATCCTCTCTCTCGACCTTGGTTTCTTGCAAGGCGACGATATCCAGATCCTCGTCTACAAGAAGGCGGCACAACTGACTTTGACGTCTCCGATCCGCAAGCCCCCTAACATTAAGCGTGGCTATGCGTATAGGCTTGCTCAAATAAATCATTCCAAGAAAAATACGGGGATTACCGTGTAACACTTACGTCCGTGCATTCCAATAAAAAGCCCTCCGCAGGCACTAAAGAACTCACACGCATTCCAAAACGCTACAACAAAAAATAGAATAAAACACTCATACATACGCTCATACATACACTCATACATACATACATTAAACGGCAAACACTCTAAGCGCTTCACGGGCACCACTAAACACTGTGCTCTACTTTCCCCTCCCCCCTTCCCCACCCTACAAAACACACCGAAAGACACTTTACAGGCAACAAAGTCACCGAAGACGCTCCAAAAGTACAACCTGGACCCTGGGCCACGACCGTGAGTTAGTACCTAAGAATCAAATGGCTTACTCCCTCGCCTGTAGCGGGGCGGAGTACCTTAAGACCTCCCAATGTCCGTCCGCGTCCAGCCGTGCGCGCACCACCATCGAGCGAAAATCAAGCGAAATTCGATTTCAGCCGTGAGTTGCAGTGTCATTTAGGGAATAATCAAAGTGCCACTCACGGCTCAAATCGAATGATGGTCGTGGCGCAAATCGGATGTCACTCGGGGCGCAACTTGGATGTCATTTCGAGTCCCCATAATCCGCACCCTCGCCATGATCCACGGAGTGGAGATTCTGATATTTTTTTAGTCCAATAATATTGCCGCGAACCATGCATTCTGTTTGGATACGTCTGTTTTGTTTTTACCATCCGGGGGCACTCGGCTGTGTTATCAGTGTTTCAAGCCAAGTGCATGTACCCTTGGCTTTTTTTTAATGCCGCACGGGCTATCTTATTTTGATAGGAAGAGTGTTTGGCCCTGACGTCACTAGCCTTGAATAATCTTCTGTGATCTCTAGTTTAGTTTTCGCGTTGTAATTCGACGTTTCGAGAAACAATTTCGCCGAAAGATAAATACTCCCAGTGCAGCCGCCGCGGTGTTCGATTCGCCGACTCTCGCCTGCGCACGTCACTTGTTGACTGTTGCTTCGTCGCATATGTATTCTTTGTGTTGTTAGGGGAGCACACGTTCATTACAATAAACTTGCTTTTCCTTCAAGACAACTGCGTCGTCTTTGGCTTCGTGACAATATACTCGGCTCCGTAACTGGCCCATGTTTGCTCCTGTGGTCGCAGGATTAGTGATTAAATACTCTGCGGGGAAGCAGATCCACGGCAGTTATTAAGTGTGCAAGATGCAGTCTCAGCGGCCACTGGGTGGTCTTTCAATACTGCGGTATTTGCGAGGTTTCATACGAATTTTCAAGCCGCTTCTAGCAGCCGGAGTAACACAGAACGTCGGTTTCCACATCGAGTGGTGGAACGAAGACCACTGCTTCATGTCGGATCAAGTGATGTGGAAGCTAGGCTCAGATGCACAGATTCATTATATATTTGTACCGGAATATTGGTTCTTAGATTCGTGGCCTCAGGACAAGTTATGATTAACCCAACTTGTCCGGAAGGAATGACTCTAGTGCTTATGGTGGCGTGCACCACCGGCCTGGTGCCTGATAGGGATAAAGATACGGCCAATCGCGAATCAGTCCTGGGTGTGATACACATTAATAATCTCGCCCTAAATGGTTTATGGTCCATTTTTGTTAACTACTTAATAAAAAACTTTTAACGGCTCCATAAGCAGAATTTCGAACGCGCATGACCTCGCGTTCACAATGCTGCTGGTTCACCGGCCTTCAGGACATCTCGGTTCTTTTATATAGTGTAAGTATATTTTCATGGTTTCCTGGATCCTACTATGACCTCAGGGCTGCTTTTAGTTCGGCACTGAGGATGGTACGCGCCTGAAGTATAAAAAATTGGCTGGCGATTACGATATTTCCTGATGCGATATTTCGGCGCAGCAGCAGTGCGCTGAGGCAGCACTCACTCGTGGGTTCTCTCCACGGCAGCGTTGATAAGTCTCTGCTCCGGCGGCGCGAAGTGCGTCTCCTGAAGGTACCGCGACCCGCGCCTTAGGCAGGGAACGCATACCGTCACGCGCACGCCCCCTCACGTTTTCGCCAGTGTGGCGCAGACGAGCGTCTCGTGCGGGCACAGCATACTGCCCCCCCCCCCCCCTCCCCCACCGCACACTTTCGGAGAGCGCTCACGCCGCCACGGCGAACCGCCCTCCCCTCACAATTTAGCGACACTCTCCTCCTTTGCTTTCTTTCAGTATTCGGTCTTGCCTTCGTTCACTCGGTATTTTCACTATTCGGTCTTGCCATTGTTGTTCACTCGGTTACGACGACGACGCGGCTCAGCTCAGAGACGTCCGCTGAAGGGCTGCGCCCTAAAAAAATGAAGGAAATATCTATTAGCACTGAGTGTGAATGAAGAACTACCGGAACAGCAATTAGAAGACCAAAGTAAAATAAGCTGCAGGGGATGCCTAAACATATTCTTAACAGACGAAAACGCGAAAGTGTGCGAGTAATTAACTTCGAGCGATGGAAACTTCATAGCGCCGACAGTGGCGCCACTCCTATCATACAATGCGTTTGCACAGCTCAGATTGAACTTACGCACCTTATATGCTTATAAACGTGTGCTTAAAACGCAGGTGCTCTAATTACGCGTCACAAGATTTGTAATAATTAGCCTTTATCATTTAAATTACCTCTTCTATGCGTGACCACTACCGGCAGACCGTTTAGTCAATGATACTTTACTTATTTTCCCAGAACATCGTCTTGGCTCTGTTATCGGGAGCTGATGCTGCAAGGACGTTACGTTTCTTACGTCTGCGCAACGTACCTAAACCGACGAAATACAAGGGGCTACCACACCCTGGATCCCCCGCTGAAGCGCCAGTTCCCATCTGGCCTCTTTCGGTCTGAGGCAACTTAGCCACCTGTGGTTGGGAATGGCTGTGAAGTACGCCCTGTCGTTCCTCGCCGGGATGGCTGGCAGCGCGCTCAGCGACGCCTCTACGTCTGAAGAAAATGAACGCCCGCATCACTCCTCTGACTTGCCTCTGGAGGTACGTGGATTTTCCACCGAGCTCAGTCGCGCGGTTTATTGGCCCTTCCCGGTGGGGGCCATATTAGTACATTCGTCCCGACCATCGCTCTTAAATAGGCGACCAAAGCTCCGCTCCACTTTCCGGACAGTTTGTATACCGGCCTACGCAGCATCTGGTACGCCTGTGTCAGTAAGACCACGGTTGCGCTCGTGTCTTCACTCTAATCTCTTTGTTTTTCTCTATACTCTCTTTAAACCAGCCAACGTTTTCACCAGTGCCGTGTAGCCAAACGAACTCGGCGCGTGCCTTGGTACTCGTTTTTTCTGCCTTCTCCTAGGATTAATGATTTCCTTTAGACTTGTTACTAATTGGTTGCCTTTCACATGCAAAACACATAGTTTCTCGAGCTCACCTAGAGGAGAATTCATCGCTAGAATCTACCCGAGTTCGCGAAAGAAACCCTGTCACTTCGTGGAAACCATTATGTGTAGTTCAGCGTTAGCACGGCAGGAAACGGTATTGCGGCTACGCAAATTACGTTTTTTTGCCTGAAAAACTACGACGAGATGGTGCGTCGCTTATAAATCATACTTTTCTGAGAGAGATGGTCTTCTAAGCTGCTTAAGGTTCTATATAAATGACGAGTTTGAGGAGGCCAAAAATTATTCACTTCGCGTGTGCCATACGTCGCCATCCCAAATACAAGCTAATAGTACATGTGGCGGAATGTTCTTTCTCGTTCTTAGTGGTAATATTACAAAAAAAAGTTATTCAGATGGTCGTTGGTGTCGGTTTTTGCACGAAATAGAAAAAAGTAATCACAATCGTTGGCTTACGCAGCGCTAAGCATTGCTCCTTACAGTTTAAAGGGACACTGAAGTGAATTTGTCAAGCTCCCGTTTTTGCTTGCACTGCGTAGACTGGCTCAAATTAGCACACTTTTCATCGTTTATCCGGTTGACAAATCGGTAATTATTTTACAAAGCGCGAAAGAAGAAAAACTACCATGCGCCGTTTGCGGCGGCCGTACCAACTAAGGCTGTGACGTTGGGAGGAGGGGCGCCGTGATTGGACGATGCCCAAGGTTAGCAATCAAACAAGTTTCGGTTTCGGTTTCGGTTCTGTAAAACATAACCAATGGCGTTGTTGGATGGGCATTCTCAATATCTCAGTAATCATCGTACCGCGCTTCTGCCATGCTGTCGGCTGTAAAATGCACAAGATAAGCCTCCCAGGACGGCTTGTAGTCGTAGCATTCACTAGCCGATACCTACGCAGTGCATGAACGCCCTCCACGTACCCGCAGACGCCCAAATGTCATGCGCTTTTCCCCCATATTTGGAGCTTGCCTCCCTCATGCCTGTATCGTAAAAAGCGTGTTCGCACCAGGCCAAGGGTCTGTTCATTCTGGCCTGTGCCCACTGCCTGCAAGCAGTCGGTGCTTATGGCAACAGCACGCCAACGAGAACTCGCTAGCGCGCCAGTGCCAGCCTGCGCGCGTTTTGTGAACTAGTTCGTGTAGCCATGAACGTTGCGGCCAAAAAAAAGGAGAACTCAATATAGAAAACATCGGCGGAAAACAAAAAAGTTAACTCACAAAAAAAAAAAAAGCACGCACCCGCGGGGTTTCGAACTCGTCACTTGCAAAACACTTGCGGTGATAAACCCAGCGCCCCGGACCACTGAGCCACGGAGCGGGATGCGAAAGCGTTGCTAATATAGGGTATATATTGTACAACCGGTTTACACTTTTATTTAGTTTTGGCATTTCAAGCAGCTTAGGTGACTATTTGTTGTACTACGCTCGTGCAGTAAGCGTCGCCCGAGTTTCCACAGTAGCTCACGTCTAGCAATTGCATTTCGTAGACGGAAAAGCGTTCGCAGATGCGTAGTCGTGCTGCTGACCGCTGTGCTTGTTCGCCCAGCGCAAAAAAGTGCTTCCCGCGCCCTCGTTTTACGCGGTACGGTAAAAATATCAGTTGATTTTATTTCCTTAGTACCTATATTGACTTCGCGGACTCTTCTCCCGCCTTCAAGAGTCCTTATATTTTCCTACTGGCGTACCAGTCAGCGAAGCGTCGCATGTGCGCTTGTGCAGCGCTTGTGTGAAGCGACCTTGACTTGGAGCTAGATACAGTGTACAACCAAACCAAGTAAAGAAAGGCACATTCTTCCATTCACAAACGTGTCCTGGCTTCGTTTCAACTAAGCGAACGAATTGCGACGACCCGTCGGCGGCCGGCGGACGAAACGCTGGGCCGACTCTGTCTGAAGGCCGGGGAGCCGTGCGATAGCGCAGCCAATTGCCAGCTCATCCCCTCCTGACGTCACACGAAAACGCCACAGAAAATGGGCGAGCGTAAAGAGAGGAGGACAGCATTTTCGAATTAGTTTTTCTACTAAATAAAATCGCGTAATCGACCACTCTAGGCGTAAATGCGCCTAGAGTGGTCGAAACATGGCCTGGGGACTCCGGACTACAATTTGCGATAGTAATCCCGCAATGTTTACATATCACTTCAGTGTCCCTTAGGGGGCCTTGCAACACTTTTTCCGTCTTTTTTTGTCTAAATGTTTCCAGAACGTAGTCAACAAACATACCACTCAAAATAGGGTTCACAAAGTCCCTCAGCCAAAAATTACTGCTATATGCCCAATATAACTTAGAAACGGGCTCAAAAGAGTTTTCTCTCTTTCATTTATCTTGGCGTTTTCTTTCATATATTTCTTTTTTCTTATATTCCTTTTTTCCATTTTCTTTTCTTTTTTTCTTTTTTTCCTTTTCATATATTTCTTCTGTCTTTTTTTCATATATATTTCTTAATATCTCTTTTGTTTCATATGTCTTTCATATATCTTGGCATATGTCCCTTTCATATGTCTTGGCGTTCTTCAAGCGCTAGAATTACGTTATTACAGTGGTGTAGCAGCTATTGGCTGGGTTTCTTTCAGTTGCAGCAACAAACGCATTCGATGGCCACTTTAAGGAAATGCCAAAAAACAAAACAGAAACGGAAGACGCATCTGCTGAGACGAGCAAATCACGCATTGCCGCTGCGGGCTCGCGATAACTGTAGCTTTCGCAGTGCTTCCAGACGCGGTGGAAAGAGTGAAAGCGTTTATCAGCAGCGTGGCAGAGTCCGTTGAACGAGCGATTATTCTCATAGTATCAATTTGACTTCCTGTCAAATCGCCTGTGTGGACGAAGGCTACGCTCAATAATGCATTGATTGTTTTTTTTTTACGCATATTCAAAGGAAGTTTTAAAAGGGACAGTTTTTCTTAAAAATGACTAGTTACGCGACACCCGACTGCGTCACGAAGACCCCTGTCCATCGCAATGCCTAACAGTGAGTTTTGCGGCTTCGAATTTGTAAGACATGGTGATACCAAATACAACAGGCGATGCAACGCCGCTACAGGCCGAAAACGAAACTAACAAACACTTCCTCAACGACGAGTACAACCCTTAGCACCATGAATTGGCCGGTTTCGGCCAATCCGATTCCAACACAGCCCATCATATCCACGAAAACACGCAATGAAGCGCCGGTTGCCTCTCTAGATAATATTAGGAGACTTTATGGCCACACGTTTGCCTGGTTAAACAATGTTGCTGGCGGTCATTGTTGAAGTCGACATGATGGTGGAATAGTTCAAATAATTCAGCCACCGAGAAACACATTCTAAACTTTTATGTGTATCAAGCGTGTTCATTAGGAATGAGTAAATAACCGAGCATGCCGAAAATTAGCACCAGGAAAATCACCAGTCAGCCGTATTTTGCAAAAACTATGAAAATAAATAGCTGCGTGAACAAAATCGTGCTCCCTGCTATTAGCAGGGAGCACGAACGCAGTTATTAGCCATGCTGTCAAGTATATTCCCCCGTGAAAACAATGTTAATTCGGGAAATTTTCAGAATATATTGCATACGGCCGCTACTGGACCGGTACTGGATTTCCCCGACACACGTGCGTTCACATCCTTATACAGGCTGTATCCTCTCACCACTTCTCGATCTAGTGGAAAATACTGGAATGGGGCATCAACACAGTCGTGACTTTACTCAAAGGTCAAGGCACTCCAATTTTGGGGCCTCCAACAAAGCACTCTTCTGGGCAGTCTCAATTGAAAAAAAAAAAACTTTAGGGTTAATAATAAACGGGGAATATTTGAGCCACTAGAGATTTGCCGATGACATTGGTCTATTAAGTCATTCCAGTCAGGACATACGGAACATGCTTCAAGAACTATACCTAGAGAACTTCTACAAAGGATAAAGATAAACACCAAGAATAAAACGTAATACTAAATAAACAGGCCCAGATACATCTCTTCCTTCATCACACCTAGTGAAATACTAGAAATAAGTGATTGTAACTTCCCTGAGCAAGTTATTAGCGTTGGTCCAAACCATGTGCGGAAAATGAACGGTAAAATGTGTATGGGATGGGCTGCTTTCGATCAGTTCTTCTGCCACTATAAATAGTGGTATGAAACTGTTGTGTGCTTCCGGTGATGATATATGGGGCGGAAGCTTAGCGTATTACTAGCTAACTTGAAGGCAAATTTACGTCGGTCCAACGAGCCATGGAAATAATGCTAGGGGGAAAACTTAGAGCTAAGAGAAAAGCAGCGTGGATTAGGCGCCACTTGACTGTTGAACACTCTCCTAGGCTTGGAGGTGGTAGCCAGAGCCGCTCTGACAGCTGGGGTGAAGGGGACCTACGACTTGTAGTAGACGCTCGATCAACACCACGGGGATTAAAAAAGAAGGTCCCGTTCACATCGAGTTGCCTAAGCTGCGCTGCTTACTCTGCTCAAGGCCATAGGATACACTTACATAATTCACATAAGTGCCGCATAAAATCGCATGAATAAATTAATAAATAAATTCACATAAACAAGTGGAAAGAAAGAAAGAAATAGGTTCGGGATTTATTTATTTATTTATTTATTTATTTATTTATTTACTTATTTATTTACACGCATCTGGTGACTCCATACGCAGAACCAGATAGAGTGCAGCCCGCGACTCGCAAACTATTGTGATGCGTTCCCCAACCTGGGACGTACAACCCCTTCTCAAAACCGTCACGCGCGCTGCACTCGCGTTTAAAAGCGACTCTTTTGACCCAGAGCTGCCGCCCAAACTTTTTCCAAGTTTTTGCTTTCAGCATTCGGCGCCACCGGAGGCCACGCTACGAGCGCGGGCCTCAACCGCTTTCAAAGCAAGGGGAGGGAAATTTTTTTTCTCCCGGGTCGTAGATTAGGCTATTCGGGGCGCCTTTGCTTTAGGCTTCCGTGCGGATGGGAATGGCGTTCCTCGACAGGGCGAATGTGTGCGGCGAGCGGCCGTCTAAGTTTGTGTTCTGCGGGAACGTTTTCGGTTGAGGGACGGCGGCACTCCGGATCCCCGGAAGCAACGGAGGCGGGAAGGCTTTAGGACGGGTGGCCTACGCCACTCGTTGTATCCGCTGGCAGCAGCGCCGGCACGACGCGTAGTGGATGACATATGGCTTGTTGGAAAGAGTCGACAGTGTTGGGACAAGCTCTCGCGCGACCCAAATCCCCTCCCGTCCTCCACGCACCAGCGCACCTCTGCTCGTGTAAACGGACGGCGCAAACTGCCGGCCATCGTGACCCGGAGTCGTGGTGTTTGAGCTAGGCCAATGGATGTGTCTAGAGTGGACAGCGTCGTCCAAGAAGGGGCCGCATTTGTCTCGTCGTAGCCCCCTGCCCAGTGCTTTATTTCGCCTGGCTACCCGTCCCTTCTCTGCGCTTCTTGCGGTGTAACGTGCTTTACAGCGAAACGGACTTTGATGCTATGGTTCAAACGCTTGTGACGCTGTGTCGCGCTCATCCAGAAACATATACGTTTATCTTCGTCCCAATGCGTGCTATGCTTCCTCTTTAGCCCCAAGGTGATTACGATAAATCGCGCTTTAAGACGGCGATTCTTCGGACTCTTGGCACAGAGCCAGAATTGTGGAATGTTTCGCAGTGCTGTTCTAGCGCTGCGGCTGCCTGGCGTAACTGGGCAAGGTTTCCCGTCACCGACCCGTTTTCGTTGGTCAGGCAAGTTGCAAGGGAGGCCAGGGGATCAGCACGGGGAATTGCTTTTGGTCACGCGGCCTGCTTTCGTGAATTGCGCGTTTCAGGCAAACTGCCCGCGCTGCATTGTTTTTAAAGCGAAGCTTTATATGCCCAGACGAAAGTAAAATCAGGCGGTCCTGTGTACGCAGAAAACTCCTCCACCTTTCTCGCAGCTAAACGCGCGCAGCGAGCTACTCTGTCAAGCACAGATCAAGCTACAACGGTTGGTGGGGACACACGCACGCACTCACACACGCACAGGCACGCATGCACGAGCGCGTACATGCACACGCGAAAACAGACAAACGTGCACGCGGACGTGCACGCGTGTGCGAAAACGTACTGGCCTACACACAAACACGAACACATGCACGCGGAAACACACAGCCTTGCGCGGAAACACATGCACACACGTACACAAGCAATGAGAGAATGTGCAGATAGCAGATATGCCAGCTGGCTATGTGCTGGAGCGAAATGGGGTAGGCAGTGGGAAAAAATAATTCCGGCATTCTTTATCCTTTTTCGTTGTTGTAGTCAGTGTTTCGCTGGGCGGGAGATGTGGGAGGTGAAGCCAAAGCTGGGTGGATAGTAAGCATCCTCTTCTAGAAACCAGCCATAACAAAATGAAGTTATTTCACACAGGGGTCACAGAGTAACACGAGTAAAGACAAAAAGAAACGCAAGTTAAAGAAGCTACACACTCTTAAAGAGACCCTGAAATGCTCGACCAAGATGATTCTTCCACATTGTTGCGTTTACTTCATTCGCCAAATGTGCCATATTGGGCCTAATTGCGCAACACACTAAACAACGCTCACCTACACGCCGTTACTGGAGTTCACGTAATGCTGCGTTTTGTTGGGTTCGCATTCTACGTGAACTGAATTTTCACTATTCACACTCTTCTCCAACAGTGTACACTGAAATGGTCACTCCAACTAACGGACCGGGCTTGCTACTTCAGATTGCTATAATAGCGTGGCGTAAAAGACGACAAAACAGACAAAAAAGCTAAATAGATGTATGGGCAGGTGTACGACACCGTGATAGAGACTGTTAAACCACACTTGCATATATTCGACCCAACATCTTGCACTGTGCGATTAGCGTTACGCGTCAGATACATCATGCATGTTTAGCTTTGCTTTTATCACGTTGTTCTAAATATACAGCGAGTGTCAAACATTCTCATAACTGAAACTTAAACGGCACAGCTAAATGCAAGCGTTGTGCAGTGTGTTGCGAAATTAAGCACAATATGGCACATTTCGGGAGTGAAATAAACGCAATATATTGGGAGAATCATCTTGTTCGAGTATTTCGGAGTCCCTTTAAGGGTGGTAGCTTCTTTAGCTCGTGTAACCTGTCTTTTACTCGTGTTACTTTCCTTTAAATCTCTGATGGTATGTTTCGGTGTCAGTGAAGCGACAAACAGTTGCCGTGGCTCAGAATAGACTGCCAGTGGGAAATGGACGCGGTAATGTTATCTTTTTTTATCCAAGGGTTACTGCGGCGCAAATGCGCGGACGATAACGCCATAAAGCTGACGCGGCCAATATTTCGCGCGCCTAGCTGTCAGGCGTTTGCACAATGTGTGCAGCAATGAGTCGCGACAGGCTTCAGATCAGCGCCCGATAATTTAAAGCCCTTTCAGCCTGTCCGCTGGGCGACGGGAGGCCGCATCAACCCACCGATAAATGGGGCGCGACACCAACGCGATCGCTTTCGGGGCGTTTCGTAACGAATCTCGCCTGAAAGTGCGCCCTATAGAGCGCTCCTCATCTTCCATTTCGCGAATGTTGCACCCATGGAAAACGTCCTCGTCTAACAGAAAGAAAGTTGCGCAGGTCGCGTAACCCGGGTAACGGGATACCCATAAAGACGTCGGCGCCGCTTTCGAATTTTGCGCGTAATCGGATGCGCGCCCCTTGCATTTTTTCATGGTGTGAGGCCCGAAGAAATAAACGTATCTATTCGGTAAGCGGGTGGGCAGCATATTCTCATCAACGGCGCAGGATCTCGCTGCTCCCGAGCGCCACAGGGTTGTACTACGTCAGCAATTACGCACAATTTTCATTTTGACTTTGCAAAAAGATAGGAAAGAAGAAACAGAACGTACGCAAGATGGAATGAAAATGAGGCGTATTATTTTCTATTCCAAGTGGGGTCTTTTAACAACAAGCATTTTTTTGTGCAAAAGCATTCTCCCAATTCTAGTGGATGATAAACGCGGCTGCCGGAAATCAACTCACCACTTCGCGCTCACAGCATCAGGGTCCATTATCACTACCCTACCGCCGTCGATGGCTCCACGATTGTTGATACAAGGTTCGATGCGTCCTCAGACAGTTTTAATGCTTTTAAGTGGTTGCTTCTTTCCCGTTAACTGGGTGTGCTCAGCTAGAATGCGTTTACTGATACGCTTTGGGGTTACCATTTAAAGGATTGATGCAAACACATGCACAGCTAGAGGGGGTAAAGTTGGGCTTGTTGGTGAAGCATTCTTGAAGACGTGACGTAAAATATGGACTAAGACCACGAGAAGACGCGGACGAGCGCTCGTCCTCGTCTCCTCTTGTCCTTTGTCCCCATTTTGCGCCACTTGTTCATGAAAACATACATGCGCGCGCGCGCGTACACGCACGCAGGCACAGTCGAACAAACAAGAAAGTGTAAATACTACACGCACAGGTCCCCCGGAGCATGAACAGGTCCCATTCGATGAGCTCCCGTACGCAAGCCTCCTGGGAGCTTCTCCACCAAGCTAGGCTTGAGGCACCCTCGATGGGCGTGCGTAGAAAGCACATAAAGGAAAACGATACGCTGCCGGCCATATCGCGCTACACTGAGGACGCAAGCCGGACATAACACAAGTTGGAAGGAAGTCAGGCAGCGCTTTTGGGCCCGTCAAAGTTAGAGAAAAAAGAATAAAAAAAGCGAACCCGCGTCTGGAGGGTTTAAGGCACGGTACTCCCTGTATTATTTGCGGGGGAAAGTTGCAGAACAAGCTTAGTTCTTTGAGGCGATGCAATGAACGTTCAATGAACCACGCCTGGTATCGGCCGACAATGGATATCTGCACGCCACGTGCTGGCAATGTCGGTTGTTCGCTTGCTTGTTCACTTTCTTCCCTGCTGGCTTGCTCTGTCGGACGGCTGGTTCTTATTTTTTTCCCCTTATACCTTTTCGATGATATACTAAGTTTTTTTAATGACAGTCGTTTTCCATGCTGCCAATCGTGATATGTAGGCTTGCGCTGGGGGGCGTCACTTTTAAAAACTGAGAAGTAGCACATCATAAAATATCGCAAAAGCGCTTCGGTTCTCTGTACAAAAGAATTGTGGAGCTTACGCCACAAATGCTTGCAATGTGTGATCTGATCTGATTTTATTTCTTATCCACCAACAGACGTGGTGTGGGGATCGAGTTCAATAAACGCAACTCAAGGGGCTGATATCAAAAATGCTCAGCTTCCATTTATCATTATCAGCTGTGCTGAAGTATCTCCGAGTCGGCGCAGCGCTTCAGTCTTCAATATTTTCGTCACTTTTCGGAAGAGTGTGGAATGGGCAGTGGAGGGTCTCCAAGTGGGATCTGCGTTCCGCGGCGAAACCTCTTGCGGCCATCGTGTTAGCATGTGAGCTAAACCTTCAACTGTGACAATTGCGGCAGCGCCTGCTCGTGTTATAAATTACTCGAAGCCCGTGTACTAGAGTATGCGCATTCCTAACTCAGCCCACTGCTCGCTAATCATCCCCGGAGTTCCTTATTCCTCATTTTCCGGGCAACGTGGAGCACTTATTGCCCTGGCTCTATACCAACTTACGGGACGACTACGCCGCTCCCCGACATTCATCGTTTGCAGTCGTTCGCTCCCTTTTCACTCTGTCCTCAATTGAGGCTGCGTACGTTCCATTTATCACGTCACAATTCGGCTGCTTGGCTCGCGAACGCTTTCGTATCGACCGATCCTTGGCGCGCGGCGTAGGTAAGTCTTCGGGACCTCGTGTGACCCTTGGTCCTCGGCCGCCACCTTGCGAGAGCGTCAGTCACTCCAGTCTTGTTAAATCGTCGAGCTATGTCGTCCGCCGTGCAATTGGTCGTATAACCAGCCGGCGCTCCATTCGCCAAGGCTGCCTCTCCGCTCGGAGATTCAATAAAGATGGTTAGTCTCTCTCTCTCTCTCTCTCTCTCTCTCTCTCTCTCTCTCTCTCTCTCTCTCTCTCTCTCTCTCTCTCTCTCTCTCTCTCTCTCTCTCTCTCTCTCTCTCTCTCTCTCTCTTTCTCTCTCTTCTCTCTCTCTCCCTCTCTCTCTCTCTCTCCTCTCTCTCCTCTCCCCCCCCCTCTCTCTCTCTCTCACACACACACACACACATACACGCGCACTTACCCATACGTACGCTCGCACGTACGCACGCACACGTTCCCGTCTTGTCGTTCATGCCGCGCGACACTCTTCGCTATCGGCTATACTGCTGATCCTGAAAGATATACAAATGAGACATTGTAGTCATTTAGAGTGCGTCGGCGTGTTTTTCTCTTTGGATAGCTCGGACTTTACGCGTGCATTGGTCCTTCAGAAACCAGAATGCCATTCCCGCTTCGCATTCAAAACTCGGCACCGAGCCGTGGTATACTACAGGCCTTGTTGCCGTCCCAAATACAGCGAGATACCTAATGGCTTCAGAGGCATGATTTCACGCGCCCGCATCAGAGCCGTGGCACGAGTGAAGCGTCCCTTTGCCGTGCTTAAAGCGACCGACTCCGCGTTACCACGCTTCCTTCGCCGGGTCGGAATCACTCCTTCGCGATGCCCTCGTGCATCAAAGAGCCGCATCCGCTGCTTGCTTTATCCCTAGTTGTGTAAGGAAGAGACCGCGTAGCTGACACTATGAAAAACATATCTTACTAACAGTTGCAGTGAGAGTACCACCTTAATAATGTTTAAACGCCGGATTTCATAGTTAAACAAAAGATATGTGCTCAGGAGAAGTTCCTGCATATATGTATTGTCTATTTACATGAACATATCTTGCCTTTGGGTTCAGAAATGCGATTAGGCATGCTGGACCATTCACGGTTTGTGAGGTCACAGATCGTAGAGCGGTAAAGTGTATAAGTTGGCAATACCTCTTTTCACCCTTTTGGCTTATCCTGAACTAATGAGCATTTGCTGCTGCCGCGAGTGGTATATTTGCATTCATGGCACTGTAACCTACGGGTAGAGGCCAGCTTGTTTCTACCGTTCTTCTAACCCCCATGATGGCTGAAAAAAACATGAATTGGCGCTACGCGCACGCTGATATACAACCCCTAGGGGTGAAAGTTGCAGGTTTGGAAAGTACAAGTTTCAAAGCCATTAAAAAAATTCATTAGTACACATAAGTCTGCTTACGAGCTTTAAAGGTGAAAATCCGGAGTATTATAGTTACGGGCACCTTTTATATGCACGTCTATCTGTCGACACAGCAGCCAATACTTTATCATTCTTAACCTACCTTGATCCAGCTTAATCCACCTCAATTCAACTTAATCCACATCAATTCAACTTAATTAATCAACAATATATCCCCCTCCTCCATATCAATCCACATTAATTCACCTTAATTTGCCTTATTCCACATTAAGCCAACCGTAGAGAGGCATTACTATCAATCACTAATCAGTCATTATTTACTTGTCATTTCAGGTAATCACGATTCATTAATTGCTATTATTTGCATCCCGACACATAATCATCACTTGACATGCACCAGGCAAACTCTTGTTCGCCGTGGCAGGGCGCCGAGTTGGCGCAGTGGTAGCGCCCTGAAATCCTGCTCTGGCGTCCCAGGTTCGAGTGCCACACCAACCCAAATGTGCTTGTTTTTTGATGCGACTGCATCTCATTCGCTCGCCTTGTCCCTCCATACGGCGTTGTTGTTGTCCTTCCACACCCTTCCCCCATTCTCCTTGCCGCGCGAGCTGCGCTCTCCGCCACTCGCCCCCTCTCCTCTCCGATAGCGAACACTCTCTCGCGAGGGGCATTGGATTGGATTCGATTGCATTGGCTTGGCTTGGCTTGGCTTGGCTTGGCTTGGCTTGGCTTGGATTGGATTTGGTTTGGATTGGATTAAAGTGGATTGTGTTGCGTCATAGCCGCGGCAGGGGGTTCACGGCACGTTTCACGCGATGGGAGAATCAACCTAACGGAAACAACAACGGAACCCCTTATGCGTCGCATTTACACAGGGGTTCCCGCGAGGGGAGGTGGGAGAATTTTTTTTTTTTTTACAGCGGTGGTCATTTTGGAATCATTCATGTTGGAGCAGACGCCGACGACAATGACGGTCACTTTTCGCGTTTGATGTGGCGTATAATGCTATCGTCTTAATTTACTAAATCAGCATGAACACACCAACATCTTACTTCTCCCCCCCCCCCTAACCGAACCCCCTCCGAGCAAAACTAAAAGCAGCAGAACAGGGGTGCTCTTTCAGAATACCCGAGAATGAGCGGAACACGAGCTCTAGCGACGCCCACGTAACATGATGATAATTTTTCGAGGCGGAGTTCAAGCGCGTTAAAATGCGATTCATGTTATTTGCTGAATATTGAGCTGACGTAGCCTGTCTAGGGCAGCGCGCTCCAAAGAGGCGCGACTAGGTCGTGAAGCTTTTTTCACTGCGTTCTCACTCCACTGTTCTACTGGTGGCTACTGGGGGCAAGCAAATACAACTACTTTACGTTATCTCGCTTTTATTTTATTAATCTTAGTTTCACTAGAAAGTTCTTTTATTGTTTATTTCAGGCGTTTATACGAACTTTTAGTTAAAAATTTGTCGTTCTAAGAAGCAGTTTCTGCCTATTTCTGCCGTTGGTGGCAGACAATGCAATCACGTGACTAAGGCCGGCTGCTAAAAAAAAAGGGGGGGGGGTTGATGCAAACGCGCCACATTCAAAATAATTTCTGCTCGGTGTTTCGTTACCGCAACCCACCATCCACCTTTTGATACACTATCGTTACCGTAACCCACCATCCACTTTTTGATACACTATTTCCTTTGGGCACTTAAGTCTGCTGACGCGCTTTGATGGCGGTATCTTGAGGATACTTATTTATTAACAACTTTTTGCTGATACATTGTTTTTGCGTCTTTTTCCTCGCTTTCGTTTCTGTGTCTTTGCGCGTGAATTACTTCGACGGTTTTCATTTTCATTTTTGCTATACCGTGTTTGCGTCTGTTTCTTCTGTTTCATTTCTTAGTGAACTACGTCAGCATGAAGACTGGCACACACCACAGTCTCCTTACAACCGGGGTACTGCGCGGCTGGTGTGCACCTGTCTTTCTCACGTGCCATCACGTTCACGTGTCACGCACAATTCTACAAATTTTACTTTTCCAATCCACAGTTTTGGAAATTTTGAAAACCGGGCCCATTAGCTCCTCCAAGCTGCTCCTTTAACCTGTTTTCGCTCAATAAAAGTACCCCCCCCTCTCTCTCTCTCTCTCTCTCTCTCTCTCTCTCTCTCTCTCTCTCTCTCTCTCTCTCTCTCTCTCTCTCTCTCTCTCTCTCTCTCTCTCTCCCAACTGCATGGAAATTGCCCAAGTGGACATGTGCTACAAAGAAAGGAATAGTAACAACCACACCTTTTCAAATTTGTTTGCTTTATTCAACTTTGCTCTTCACCACTCTTGTTTGATAAGGCTAACTACAGTGTTTTTTATAGAGTCCAATCCCCACCTCCCCTCTCTTACTTAGCCCTCTTTCCGCTCTCGCTCACCCCCCTTCTGGCGCCATGCTGTTATTTTCGGTCTCAACTCTCCCCTTCACAAGCTTTGCATGCTCTGCGTCCTGCCACACGATGACGACGCTGGGAAAAACCTGTTGAAGTGCGTAGTCCGATAATAGATACGCACCGTTGATTGCATAGTATCCTGCCAGTACTGTTTCCGCATGAATGATGGGACCCGCAATGCCTCAAGTGAAGCTGTCTGCTGCGCTTACGATAACTGAAACGCACGTTTATGCAATGCCTCGTTCGAAACAGTTTTGCGAGCACACTATAACTGAAGCGCAAGCTACGGCTGCAGGCGGATAGACGCATGGTAGTACCAACACCGCCTTGGTAGAACCTGCGGAAGCAATGTCCAACGAACAAACCTGAAAAAAGGCGAAAAACATGTCTGCAGTGACCCTATTGCGCACATACCGGAAGACTGTCCATTGGTGGTTGTCGCCGGTTCGGTTACTACCAATGCTTCCGCGAAAGGTGCCCGCCGCGTAAAACCGCAGCTTCTGAGCCAAAGGACGCGAGTTCGATTCCTGGCTGCAGCGGCCGCTTTTCTAATGGAGACGAAACGCGAAAACGCCCGTGTGTTCGATATTTCGGTGCACGTTAAAGATTCCCAGGTGGTCAAAACTAATCCGGAGCCCTCCACTACGACGCGCCTAATCGCCTGCGTAGCGTCGGCGAGTTAAAAAATGAAGAAAAAGCCTCACGAGTTCAGCACGGCCGTACAATATCAATCCCGAGTTTCTTTCGAATTCTCTGGTCACTTAAACACACCCAGCCCATTCGTGAGTGCGGCGTAGCGACCGAAGCCTCACCCAACCATGGCCTCTACTTCCCCGCTGGAGTAGCGTCGCAGCGATGGAGTCACTTGCGTTTGATGCTCCAGTAACAAAGTTTAGCAGCAAACAATGAACGAACAAAGGCCCCAGGCCACCGTCAGTCAATGGTGCCACAGCCGCGAGGGTGTTCGGTACGAATGAATAGTTCGCTTTAGCCTGAACGATAGGAGAGGCCAAGAAGACAAGATTTTCCCGTGGCAGCCGTCTTCATGCACAGTGAAAACACAACCGATGGCAGATCACACGACTTCAACGCCTGAAACGCACTCGTCAATGTTCAAACACGCTCATGACAAGCTGAATTGCGGCAATTTCTGATACTACGCCAGCCGTCTGCCCTTAAATAAAGTCGGCGTCGCTTGACAGAGTCGGGAGAAGGGCGCATTCTCTTCGCTACAGTGAACTCCTTCACTTACTTAGGGCTTGCGCTGAGCTGCACTGGAGCCGCCCTTAAACCATGTAGCAAACACAATTCAGGGGAAGAACAGAACACCGACAAAATTGCAGCCGCCCCGTGCCGATCTAGAGGGCGGGGCTCTAAAAGAAGGCAGGGGCCAGGCCGGAGTTTTGATTGTGGGGGTTCAACGCGCCGACGCAACGCAGGCGATGAGGTGCGCCTTAGTGGAGGGCTCCAGATTAATTTTGACCACCTGGGGATTGACCGCCGAAATCTCGTACACACGGGCGTTTTTTCTTTTCGCCTCCATCAGAAAAGCGGCCACCGCGGCCGGGAATCGAACCCTGGACCTCGTGCTCAGCAGCGCAACGCCTTCGCCACTGAGCCACCGCGGCGGGTAGGCCGGAGTTTTTAACGAAATAGAGGGGTTATCTACTTTACGCGTCGGGGTGCATATTGCGGCTTGATTGTAGACGGCGCTGCACGCGGATGTTTGCACAAGCCGTGCTTTTCCAACGTGAGTGGCCTTAACTGGCCGCGCTCATAATGTCAAGCGTGCTCCATGGTTTTGCGCCGGTTTCACTCGAGGTTTACGGTATGCTTCCCTACACTACTTTGCTAACTTGAGCAGCTGGAAACTTGGGAACGAGCTAGCTTGGGTCTTTTGGATGGCGCCCCAGGGCAGCTTGAGTTCGGCTGCGTTTATCGGTTCTTGAAGAGGCATTGGGCGACGGTATTGACAGGCAATTATTTCGGGAGGTGGACGAATGGGCGAAGGGATAGGCAATTAGTTCCTTCCTCTGGGTGGCGGATGCATGGACGAATGGGCAGACATTTGCACTCGGAGTTGGGGCAATTTGAAGAGTTGACAGGAAGACCTGATTTTCAGTATAAATTTGCTTACTATGTATATATATATATATATATATATATATATATATATATATATATATATATATATATATATATATATATATATATATATATATATATATTGTTACGAGATGGATTTATTTACAGTGAGGTTGGATGGTGTAGGACGAGCGTAGATGGTAGAGCGGTCCGTGAATGATGGGGCCAAGCCGGAGAGAGAGAGAGAGAACAACATTTATTGAACGCCTGCAATTAGGAGTGCAACCTCGTTCTCTTCTTTCTCCAACTCCGGTGATGAGGCTGACATGGTTGCAACCCCTGGCGTGTAATATTGGCTTAACATTTCCCCTGTCCCAGACGAAGCCCTCTGGGCAAGTTAACTTACAGTGCGTTCTTGGCAACGTTTTAGGCGGGCAACATGCACCACTTGTGTCTTTTTGGATTGTCGCCCACTTGAAGTTAAGCGTGAAATAACATACTCAACATCGCTGAGACGCTCGATCCCAACAAAAGGGCCGACGTAATGGGACAGAAGCTTCTCGGATAGCCCACGCTTTCGCAATGGCGTCCATAGCCACACAAAGTCACCTGGCGCGTACGTAACATCACGTCGGCGACTGTCAAATCGCTTCTTGGAGCTCTCTTGGGACGCGAGAGTACGTAGGCGAGCAAGTCGACGGGCATCTTCAGCTAGGCAGAGCATCCTCGCCAACGAGGGTTCGTCATGCAGAGAGAAAGGAAGCATGGTGTCCAGGCCGCTGCTAGGTTGACGGGCGTAAAGGATGAAAAACGGGCTGTAACCGGTGGTTTCATGCTTCGCCGTGTTATATGCGTATGCTATAAATGGCAACAGCTCGTCCCAGTTTCTGTGGTCCGAAGCGATGTACATCGCTAGCATGGACGTCAATGTTCGGTTGGTTCGTTCCGTCAGACCGTTAGTCTGAGGGTGGTATGGCGAGGAGTGGCGAAATTGTACGGCACAAAGGCGAAGAAGCTCTTCAACCACTGTCGCAGTGAATTGGCGCCCACGGTCACTGATTATGACTTTTGGGGGTCCATGGCGTAGCAATACGTTCCGGAGCAAGAAGAGCGAGATTTCTTTCGCAGTTGCAGAGGGTAGGGATGCCGTCTCAGCGTAGCGTGATAAGTAATCCACGCATACAATAATCCAGCAGTTTCCCTGTGATGAGCGCGGGAAAGGTCCCAACAAGTCTGTGCCAACTTTTTCAAAAGGACGGTATGCCGGGTCCACAGGCTGAAGTCGGCCTGCCGGGACAGTGGTGGGATGTTTGTAACGTTGACATGGGTTGCAAGAAGCCACATAGCGCTCAATAGTTTTGCGCATGTTGGGCCAATAAAAGCGTTGTTGGGTGCGGTGAAGAGTGCGGGCAAGCCCCATGTGGCCGGAAATTATGTCATCGTGCATAATGTTCAGAACAACGTTGCGAAGGAATTGTGGTACCACAAGAAGAATGCGCGAACCGACGGCGGAATAGTTCTTGAAAAGCAAGCCGTTGTGGAGGCAGAAACGGCTAGTAGGGTTCGACTCGGCTGAGGCGAAAAGGTGGTCCAAACTCTTGTCCTTGCGTTGTTCTCGTTTGAACACAGCTATATCGGGAAACGCCGTCGACACCGAGGCGAGGCACTCATCAAGGTTGTCAGCATCTGAGTCCGTTGATTGTAATGGCAGCCGGGAAAGGCAGTCGGCATCGGCATGCTTGCGGCCACTCTTGTACGACACCGTGAAGTCATATTCCTGTAGTCGGAGAGCCCAGCGCGCCAGTCGCCCACACGGATCTCGAAGATTGATGAGCCAGCAGAGGGAATGGTGGTCTGTGACGACTGTGAAGGTATGTCCATAGAGGTACGAGCGAAATCGTTGTGTGGCGAAAACGACCGCGAGGCACTCTTGTTCTGTGACTGTGTAGTTCCGCTCTGGCTTACTGAGAGTGCGGCTCGCATAAGCAACAACATGCTCCCCGTCACTGTGTCGTTGAACAAGGACTGCCCCCAGTCCAATACCACTGGCATCGGTGTGCACTTCCGTTGGGGCTGCGGGATCAAAGTGACGAAGCACCGGCTCCGACGTCAAGAGATGCTTCAGGTGGCGGAAAGCGATGTCACAGTCAGAGCTCCATTTGAATGGGACGTTCTTCTGGAGAATGCATGTGAGAGGGTAGGCTATGTCGGCAAATCCGGGAATAAAACGGCGAAAGTAGGAGCATAGTCCTAAAAAGCTGCGGAGGTCCTTAACAGAGCACGGTTCTTTAAAGCGGCTGACGGCTAGAATCTTTTGCGGATCTGGTCGGACGCCCTCTTTATCGACAACGAGACCGAGTACAAGTGTGCGCCTTTCACCGAATCGGCATTTTTTCGAGTTTAGGATGAGACCAGCCTTGTCCAAACATTCCAAAACAGTGGCCAAGCGAGCGCTGTGCTCTTGAAAAGAGCGACCGAAAATCACGATATCATCAAGGTAGCACATGCACACCTCCCACTTAAGTCCACGAAGGACAGTGTCCATAAAGCGCTCAAACGTGGCAGGGGCGTTGCAGAGTCCAAAAGGCATTACATTAAATTCGAAAAGTCCATCGGGCGTGACAAAGGCGGTCTTTTCTTTATCGTCGGGGTGCACAGGAATTTGCCAGTAGCCTGATCGTAAGTCAATTGTGGAGAAGTATGAAGCCGAATGGAGACAGTCTATTGCGTCGTCTATCCGGGGCAGTGGATATACGTCCTTCTTGGTAATTTCGTTAAGGCGCCGGTAGTCGACGCAGAAGCGCCATGACCCATCTTTCTTTTTGACCAAAATCACCGGCGCCGCCCAAGGACTTGAGGATTCCCTAATCACGCCCTTCAGCAACATCTCGTGGACTTGTTCGTTAATGACTCGTCGCTCAGAAGGAGAGACGCGATAAGGCTTTTGCCGTATGGGCCGTGCTCCTCCAGTGTTAATTAAATGGTGGGTCCGTGTGTTCGGTACAGAAGAGCGTTGATGTTGGCGGGCGAAATCAAACACACTTGAGTACCGCGTAAGCACTTGTACCAACGCGCGACGTTTTTCTAGGCCAAGGGATCCATTTACCATGCCCTCCAACTTGGCAGTGTCCACCGGGCAATTGTGAGAAGGGGAGTCCAAGGTTTCTGTCAAAACCGCCACTGAAGAATACGCAAATTCGGAGAATTTGGCAAGCTTCAGGCCACGGGGAAGCACGGCGGGCTCAGAAGAGTAGTTAACTGTCCACAATGCGGTGTATCCTTGGACAACTGAAACAACTGACCGTGGCACCAGAATGTCTTTTTTTGTACAATTCAGAGGAACTGGTTCGACCAATGCTTCAAATCCGTCTACGTCAACTCCGGGGCAAAGAACAGAAACAAATGCCGCTGACCTCGCTGGTATGATTGTGTCAGCCAATACGCAGAAGGCACGGTTATCGGAAAAAGAGCCTTCCACAAGGGCAGGTAGCACGGTCCCATCCACGTAAATTTCTCCATTGCGACAGTCAACGGTGGCCCCGCACTGCTTTAAGAAATCCAGACCCAAAATAACATCGTGCGTAGATCGCGGAAGCACTGCAAATTCCGCTCTGAACGTGTGGCCACCAAACGAAACATTTACTGAGCAAACCCCAAGAGGGCACAGGCACTCACCACCAAACCCCCGAAAAGTCACTATTCGGTCCCATGTAAACATAACTTTACGGCCAAGGCGGGCTTTAAAAGCTAAACTCATGACAGACACTGTTGCTCCGGTATCAATCAAAGCCATTGTTCTGGTGTCATCTACCAATACTTCAACTGTGTTCTTTAGCATAGATACAGGCGAAGGTAGTTCCAATTGAGACTGTCCGGTAAGAGGCATACTACGGGATGATTGTGCTGCGGCCTCACCTCCATTGGCCGCGCCGGCTAGTTTTCCGGCGGTGGCGACCGACGCCGGAAAGGTGAGGGTGAACGCCGCTGTCGTGTGCTGGGAGGTGTTATACTCCGGTCAGATGCAGGCGAATCACGACGAGGCGGTGGCTGTTCCATAGGGCGCAGATACTGTGGCAGGGAAGTGTCGTAGCGGCCATTCCGAGTGTTGGGGCGGTTCCACATGGGCGGTTGCTCGTACCGTGGTGCTCGACGGCGACGGCGGCAGAAGCGGGAAATGTGTCCCTCCATACCACAATTGCAGCAGGTAGGGCCACGCTCACGTCGGTCAGGGAAGTATTCCTCGTACACGTCGTCAGAACGAGGTTCAAACGTTGGACGCCGAGGACGCTGGTCATACGTTGTACGTTGAGAACGCTGAGACAACCCTTCAACGTCGCGACTGTTGCGTGCTAACTGGTGGACTTCAGAGCGCTGCGGACTGTGAGTGCGAGTCATAAAGCTCTCATCGTGGAATGGAACACTCGACGGAGAAAGTGTGTTGGCCTGGACGTCCTGTAGCACGTAGCTGTCCCGGATGCGTACGCTGTCGGTATAGTGCCGGGACTCTTGTTGTCGTAGCAGTTCCTCGCGGACAATGCGTCGTATCATTTCAGCAAAGTCGGCAGGCGGTTGCAGGTCAACGCTTGCCACAGTCGTAACATTAGCCAAACGGCCGAACTTAGGTGTAATGCGACGCTTCTTCAACGCCTCGAAGGTGCGAATATGCTGGACAACGTCTGCCGCTGATTGCAACTTTTCACGTCCTATTAAAAAGTTGTAGACGTCTTCAGCGATCCCTTTTAATAAGTGACCCACTTTATCATCTTCAGACATTTGCGGGTCGACGAGTCTGCAGAGCTTTAAGACCTCTTCGATGTAGGTGGTGCACGTCTCGCCTGGGACTTGGGCGCGATGGAGCAACGTCTGTTCAGCCAGCTTCTTCTTTCCGACGGAGTCGCCAAAGCGGGATGAAATTTCTTCGACGAAATGGTCCCAGGTTGTGAACTTGCTTTCATTGTTATCAAACCAGGTCAGGGCAGTCTCATCTAGCGAGAACACGACGTTCGCGAGTTGTGCAGCGGCATCCCAGCGGTTGTATCGGCTCACCCGTCGATAATGCCTCAGCCATTCCTCAACGTCTTCATCGGCGTTCCCAGTGAACATTCGGGGCTCTCGCGGGGGATGCCAGCCAGGCGTGGGGGCCGGCACAGTGTTCCCACCTTGAGGCATCGTAGGAGACAGTGGTGGCAGACGCGCGACACGTCGGCTACGGCGGAAATCCTGGAGGTCCGGCGTGGCGTACCCCGCTCCTCCACCAAACTGTTACGAGATGGATTTATTTACAGTGAGGTTGGACGGTGTAGGACGAGCGTAGATGGTAGAGCGGTCCGTGAATGATGGGGCCAAGCCGGAGTGCCACCTCGTTCTCTTCTTTCTCCGACTCCGGTGATGAGGCTGGCATGGTTGCAACCCCTAGCGTGTAATATTGGCGTAACAATATATATATATATATATATATATATATATATATATATATATATATATATATATATATATATATATATATATATATATATATATGTATATATATATATATATATATATATATATATATATATATATATATATATATATATATATATATATATATATATATATATATATATATATATATATATATATGTAGAGTGGCGCTGGCTACCACCCTCAAGAGTCAGATACACTTCTAGTAAATATAATTAGCCCAGAAAGTGAAGGAGAACACAGTCGCCCAGATAGCCGAATTGGTAAGGCATTCGACATGTAATCGAAAGGCGTGGGTTCGGTCCCCACTCTGGGCGCGTGTTTTTCTTTCTTTCTTTCTCACGTAATTAATTAAAACAATAATGTAACGTCGGTAACGGTAAAAAATAGTCTAACCATTCCCCTATGCCTTCTTTGGCGTTGTAGACTGCCGGCATTTCTTTCTGTATATATATGTATATATATATATATACATATATATATATATATATATATATATATATATATATATATATATATATATATATATATATATAAAGCACCTGTATCAATAGTCAGTCTTATTATGCCTTTTTAAACTGCTTGCGATAAACGAAACGCTATTTATTTTTGGTTTCTAAAAGGGCGTTCAACAAAAAAAACTGCCAGTGGCTTGTCCCAGGGAAACCCAGTGAAAATCCTCTGTATGCGGCATGTTTATGGTTTGTTCGCTCGCGGTGAGTGCAGGTATCCCTTCATGATCCGCCTATGTAATGGACGGCCCCGCAGCATAAATGCCGGCCAACGTTCTGGCGGTTCCTTAGCTATTTTCTTGTTTTGAGTTTGCTCTGAAATACAATATTCTCTATACCGAACACCGTTTAGTTCCAGCATCCTGCGCCGCCAATGTCATCGTGCCAATGTCACGAAGGGGAGCTAAAAATAAAGGGGGACTAAAAAATCGCGTAAATAGGCTACTTGAACAGCAAGACATATAGTCTGAGATCTGGAATGGCGGCATGAACTAAAATCACCTGCCCCTGTATCGAAGAAGTGTTGCTAAAAGACTGACAAATGATACCACCTACCTAACGACTGAAATTGAATTGAATCCATACTTTGTATTTCGGACTCGGCTATTATTCGACGGACTAAAATACATCGATGTATCAGGGTAAGACTTCTTGGCGGATTCGTGAGAACCAGCCGGAGACCGTTCTTACAGGCTCTAAATATGTTTTCTGTCGAAGTCAGAAAGGAAGGTAGCATAATGGCAAGCTCCATTTCAATCGCCGCTGTATCCACGAGATATAACTGATTTATAACACAGTAATAAAAACATATCGCCGTCATCTTCCGTCTTGATAGCGCATAGGAATATCTAGATATGCGTAGTTCAATGAAAGAAAGTCGGCGAAGGCCAAAGGGGCCAGGTCAATTATGGGAGGAACATGAGATGTGTGTATTTAAAATGCTGATGGTATGCATGCGATGTGCTTGCAAGCGATGAATAAGTGAAGGTATGAAGCCATAATCTACCCTGTAAAAGTCGGTCACGGTGAATGAGAGTTATAATGGTAAAGGAAATGCGAGGTGCTATGAACCTCAAAGCATGCTCCTTGCCCTCGCAGGGGCACTATGGCGAAGATAGAGCATACAGAGGCAAATGAAAAACGGAATGAGCTAAATTACAGTAGCCTATTTCATTAATACAAGTTAAATCTAGTAGGCGCGGTCATCTAGAAAGCGTCAGAACTCTTAATGCACTTCACACGCGGTGAACTTGCTTTTTCACAAGGTTCGACTTGGGAGAAATCATGCTACCATGAAACACACGAAGGAGTATTTAGGCAACAATGGTTAATAACCTTCCTGAGCGCAATATATAACGTCGGTTCAGTTGTACCTCAAAATTCTACTTGGGCAGCCAAAAGCTTAATTTAATATTTCCGGAATGAGAGCACTTCGCAGCGCGTTTCACGTGCGCGACTGACGTGCTGAAAACTTTGTTACTGCCTTGTGATAGAGCGTGGCTGTTCTGAATCAAGCGGGGATACAGCCACTTCTTCGCAGAGATAAGACGTGCCGATTTCATTTCGTTCAATTTTAGAACATTGAGTCCCAGAAGTCGGTTTCAAAATTTCTTTCAATATGTACGACTTGCTATGCCGCATGGATGTTGGAGCTTTCAGTGGAGATATCGGTTTGCGCACCGGAGCGCATGCCCTTACGTGTACACACGCGTGTGTGTGCGAGCGTGCGTACATGTTTTTCGGTCTAGAAATGGGTTCTACTGGCAGAGCCACGTGTCTTACCTCGACCCTGCGTGTTTCTGTGCCGGCGCACCGCTGATGGCGACGGGAAATTTAGAGCATGGAGATGATCATTCCCGGGCGGCTCTGGCATGGCGTTTACTCTCCCTTTCATTTTGATGCGCGCTGCCGCCCGTCGCTAGCGTGTGTTTTCGTGAAGAATATACCGGTGTACGACCTGCTTGTGCGAGATGAGATGTGAAGACATTTCATGCACCTAACCTAGTGCGATGAGCACAACTAGCGCAAAAAAATTAAGCTAATGATACTTTGAATCGGTGTGCTGGCGGAGTTCATGTGTATTCCAGGGTAGCAGCAGCAGCCGCACGCACTGCTACATTGAAAATATAGCACAAACTACACGGGTGGGTCCCGTACGGGTGTACACCGCGCCCTTGTCCTATTTCTTATCCCGTATCAGCGTACCAGTGGCGCAGAAAAGGTACGAAGGGCGATGAAAACCACGTGCAGGCAACTGCTGTTTGCCGACCACTTATTTAACTTATGGTGCTTTCGAGCCAACGGAAAACATCCGCCGAATTTTCTAAAAGTGCCGTGAACGGTGCGGCACTTATGAATGTACAGCCCTGGGTCCACCGTTGACCTTGAGGCTTGAACTGCTCTTGTACTGCATATATTTCACTGTGGATGCCCCGATGTCACAGGCTGCATTTTAAACATCAAACAGTGCGCGAGTTCTTTCATAAAATTTGCTACCCTGTACGGAACGATTGGTTACTGTTGAGCTGCATTGTGGCGGGATGAGCCGCATAAAAAAGGGAAAAAGAACGCGTCCCTGCCCTTACTCTGGCAAGCGATAAGGTATATCGACATATGTTTTGGCTACTGCTTGCGAAAGTTTGTACGGTACCGTCGGCAGCAGTAAATACGAGGGGTTATAATTTTCACGCGTCTCCCCGAACGAACGTGCCCATCTAAAGGGGCCATGAAGACAAAAATACAAGTTTGGTCCATTAAAAAGACTGCTTTGTCCCGATAACAATGACAGTAATTTTGCCGCAAACTGCGAACAAATAATCGAGATATTAAAGAAAACAAATTAAGCAGGGGCGACTCACCAGCCACTTTTCTGCGACGTCTCTACGACATCTCTATGACGTCTAGGATCTGGTTTTTGCGCGATTAGTGGCTTCCAAACCGAGCCATCGCCAAGGAACATGACTTGGCGGTCGTAGTTAGGACTCTAGTTCCGCTATATCGCGTCACTTTTATGCTAAGGTGCAGTTAATCCACTGATATCTGGGAGTTTAGTATAATAAGTCACTCCTGGCCCTATTACGCCTGGCCCTATTCAAAAACCCTATTTAGGGTTTTTCAATATTCCTTGCGTTTTTTGTCGGTTAAAAAGCGTCTTTCGTGCCTGGAATAGAGCAGAGCTGAGTCACCGAAGGCTAGCTGCTTCAAATTGAACAAACTTGTGTTTTATCTTCCTGACCCACGTAACCACACGCCTGGTTGCCCGCGTGCCCGCTTGCAGGACGCTTGTAGCGGTTCCCCGTGATTCGCACGGGTCAACACAGGCTCGTGAAACTCCGACACAGAACACTGTAAGACAACACAGCGGTCTCCAAATACTCATTCACTGTAGCTCACGGTTTTCTAATTGGATTGGTTTCGGAAACACACACGAGCGATTCGACCATCGGGACTGCAGGGAAGCGTGGGCGGCTGCTTTCGCCCACAGCGCTGGCCCGAGTTCATTTTCATTATTGCGGCTATCTGTCTGCTTGTTCTTTTTTCACACTAACCTTTGTACAGCGCATTATCAACAATATTGCTACTGTTCGACTGTTAGACGTTTATCCTGAAATAAGCACTTCTTTTTTCAATGTTTTTTCACCTTTTTCCCTCGCACCGCCTCGCAAGATTTTTGTTTCCCGGCTTGTCCCGGAAATTCTTTATATCGTCCTGTTGTTCCAGGTATACTCCTTCCCAAACGGTTCAATTCGACCCTTTCTCTCCGCTCTTAACTAACTGACCCCTTAAATCTCCGTGTAACCTGTTAACTTTGAAGACAGATCCGCACAGAAATAGAAGGGTTAAGAAAGAAGGGAACGGAAGCTGTGGCCAGTTACTTAGCTTATTACTCTAGATGGAAGGGTCGTGAGTAGAAAAGTCAAAGGAAGACGCAGACGGGCTCGCAGACACAGGGTAATGTTTGCTGAGCTTGTGTAAACTGTTCAAATTCAGTCTGGGAAAGCCTTTTGTAAGAAGCTCGGCCGCCGAGGTAAAAAGAAAAGATATTGTAGTGTATTTTCTTTTTTTTTTGCTGCCGATTTTGAATATTGACTCCAGCCCTGTTTTGCCGTAATTTTCTTCATATCATCCGATCCTCTGGCAACGCTGCCTCTCTTTAGAGGCGCGCTTCGGAAGAAAGCTTGCAGCCGTACTCAGCTAGAGCGTAGTTGAGTCTTCGCAAATTGAGTATCGACCGGCAGTCCTCTAACCTGCGGGAAGAAACAAAATACCGAAATAACGCAAGAGTGGGTAAGAGGAACGGATGAGTGCGGCGATGCTACAAGGAAGGGCAGGCAGAGACCTCGGATGCGCGGGAAACATCGTATTTCCTAAACAGCTCTCCAGACACACGCTTCATGCATTCCGTGAATGACAGATAGTAATACCAAAAAGCTGCAAAATTAAATCCTGCTGATTCTGCCATCCTGATGCGTGGGTGCACGAACGTGTCGGTAATGCGTTCGGGCTTTGCGCGCGCCTGCTGAGGGCTTCGAATAAAGTTTGGAGTTCGCACAGTGCGTGGGCGCATAATGCTGGGAGCTTGTTTAGTGCATGGACGAAGTCTGTGACGGTTAAGAAGCTGTGATAGATGCCCTTTGTAAACTTGTAGCCACTGCGTCATTGCAGAAAGCTTGTTAGCCGTTATGTTGATGACCTTGTTTTCCCACCACACTGCCCGTTTTGTTCCATCACACGTGGTCGCGCGGGGGACACTCCCCCTTCCCCAAAAAACAAGCTGGAATCCTTGGCTCGGTGAAAGACAAAAAAAAAAAAAAGATGCGTGCCTGACGAGTGGTTCAAAATCGCGACATTTAACCCCAATACAAAGCTCTACTGTAGAACCACTGGGCTCCAACAGAGTTCTCCCACGTCCATACTCTTCGATATTTGTTGCATCAGCAAAATATTCCAGCCTCTGCCATGGGCACATGTGTAGTTAGTGCGACAAGATACCTGAGTCCAGTCTTCAGGAAGTAAACAAATTTAGTTAATGACTTTTTTGTGACCAGTGGCTGTTTCAAGTATGCCCATAACTATGTCTCTGGCGCTGGATTGTCACGAAATCCATTCCGCGGCTGGGGCAGGGAGTTGTAAATGAAGCCATACCTCCACCCCCCTCCCCTAATGCGATGAGCCTCATCGCCGAGGGGTCTATCCTCGAGTTGATTCAAACAGTTCCCAAAGTTGGTTGAAGCGACTAGAATGGGAATACAACATTACAACTTTGTTCCTTCGAGTTAAAGCTGCCAAAGAAAAACCAGAAGTTCGTGCAAGAGTGGGACTATTCCCGTTTAATATGCGGGAAAATGTTCATTGTTGCACTGTGCCTAATGGCGCTTTTCCCCAGTGGACCACGTTTCGGTTCGCCATGCTTACTTTAACCAGCAGTGAAAATAGTCTAAAAACAAGCGATTTTTGGAATGTCTTAACAGCGGAGCTGCTGTACAAGCCGTAAGCACGCCGCTGCAGGAAAAAAAAAAATACCAATAAACTGTGGAGCGCTCGTGAGCGCATGCCTCGCGGCGACCGCCGAGCGTTCCCGGCACGCACAGTGGCTTTACCAAAAAAAAAAAAAAGAGAACTCGCAACAACAACGAGGAGCGGAAAATGGCGACCGCTCATGCGCGCGTGCCTCGCAGCGAGCGCCGAGTCCCCGGCTCGTGCAGTGGCATTAGCGGGAAGAAAAAAAAAAAAAAAAAAAACTTCAGCGCTGTCGTCGAGCGCTAGCAAGCATGTAATGCTTGGCATATGAGAAACACGGCGATATCGATGCATATGACGATGACTACTACAAGCCCAGCGCAAAGCAACAACGAAATATGTAAATAAGCAAGTTCAAACTTGTACAAATGCGTGGTGACATGTCCTTCAGTGCTCAGGTATAAAGAAATCCTGCAGCTTCGCTATGGTTCAAGCTTCCACCAGCTCAAGCCAGTTGAGGTGGTGGAAGTCTAAACTGCTGCGGATGACACAGTTGCATCCACCACCCATCACGAAGAAGACGACGACCTCTTCGATGAATATGACGGTTATTAATAGCACTGCAACTGTGCAAATAAACAATGATACTGAAACTTAAAAATGTTTCCGGCAATTCTCGCCTACAACAGCTTCGCCATTCAAGTCCTCCGCGTGAGTGAAAGCTTCCCTGATTTTTTCACAATATGTGGGTGCGTAAACCCCTACACAAACAAAAGGATCATCACAGTGCCCATGTAGGAATAATTAGGTTTTGCACCCGTGTGAAGCTACGCCTCCAGTGGCTTGAAATCTCCACGCTAGAGGTCTAATAATTTAGAGCTGGGTTTTCGCAAACATTCAGTGTCATTAACACACACGCAACGTTTATTCCTTTGTGTATACGTACGAGCATACAATTTTTCTCGGATCTCCACGAGTAACTCATGGGACACCCTGTTATAAAACCATTTGGTACTATGCACTTCGCTTATTTATCGTGTAGACTTATTTGGGCCGACTTCATTTCTTTGAACCAAAGTATTACGCTTGCTATGAATTGTTTTAAACAGCCCCGAGTTTTTCAAACCGGGCTGCAATCTTGTGCATACGATTCGTTTTCTTTCCCTTACCCGCCGCGGTGGCTCAATGGCCTTGTCGTTGTGCTGCTGAGCCCAAGGACGCGGGTACGATTCCGACCGCGGTGGTTGCTTTTCGGATGCAGGCGAAAAGCGAGTACGCCCGTGTGTCGAGATTTCGGCCCACGTTAAGGGTCCCCAGTTGGTCAAAATTAATCCGAAGCCTCCACTACGGTGCGCCTCATATTCAAGGGGTAGCTTCGGCGCTTTAAAGCCCACAATCAATCAATCAATCAATCAATCAATCAATCAATCAATCAA
>NW_027526203.1:191226551-191312238 GCF_048455015.1 Haemaphysalis longicornis | reverse complement strand
CTGCTGGTAGCGCGAGAAGATCGCAAGGCTGAGCAAATGGAATGTCACATTCTCGGCAGCCTGCAGGCGATATAAAACATCGACTTTGGCGTTCCCTCGGTCCGACCGCAACTCTGCTTCGCTGCGAAACGGTAAGGCTAACACCCCAAATGTGCATACTAATTGTATTTCATATTTTTCTCTAAATGGTAGCACACCTACAGTGTAAATATACTTAAAAAGTTTGACCACCAAAGGCTGCTCGGAGGGTGAGCTGTTGACTGCTGGCCACAGTGATGCGGGTTAGATCACCGATCCCTGCGGCCGTTTTTCTGATCCAAATGAAAAACTAGAACTCACCTTGTACCACATAGTATGGGTGTGCTAACGCACTCCAGTCTTTCCCCCATTTCCCAGTCCCACCTTCGAGCAGTGTAGGGCTTCCCTGTCCTGCTTAGACACGGATACCCTGCTCAACCTGGCGATCCGAGCAAGGACAGCTAGTCGAATTCAGTGAATCCCGGACCAGAGATGACTTTCACGGGGCGAGGACCATAACATAAACATCTGCTCGGCGAATAAAAAATATTTACTCTCTCGCCCTCCCCGTTTCTCCCCGCTCACTCGCCCAATGTGTGGAGATTTCGACGCATGTAAAGATCCCCAGGTGGTCTCAACTGCTCTGCCGGCCTTCAATATACGGCGCGCCTCATAGCACAGGAGTATTTCGGGGAATCAAACCTGCCAATCTTACTTTACAAGCGTATTTTCGCGGGCGCAGGGCTTGGTTTTAAATTAGCTCGCGCCCAGTTTCCACACACACAAAAAATTAAGCTGTTTGTCACTGCATACAGCCATCGAATAAGCGAAACACGAGAGTAGATTTTAGATGCGACGCATCTCTTTCACTCGCCTTGTCCCTCCGGCGTCGTCCGGCGTAGTCCGCATCCCTCCCCCGTTCTCCTCGCCGCGCCAGCTGCGCGCTAGCGCCGCTCTTACCGCAGCGTCATCTGCGTGTTAGCGCTCGCCGGCGCTCGCTCCGTCGCCGTGCCAGCTGTGCGTGGGTGCGGGTTAGCGCGCAGCTTGGGCTCCGGTAACACATGCGCATGCGCTGCTATGCGCTGCTCTCTCTCATTCCGCTGCATATAAACGCGGTAACTGTGCCGCTTCGCTCAGTCGTTCCGCCGCCGCTCCGCCGATGACATCCTCCAAAGACCACCGATGATTTGAATGGAGACTAACAGGCCTGCTATCGCGATGGTCGGCGCAACCGTAAAAAATTTACACCATCTTCCTGTGAGGGGAACCATGGGGTAGATGCGACGCATCGGGGGTGAATATGCTGCGTAAAATATGGACACACAACAACAATGGACACGCTAACATAACGGAAACGCAACGGAAACCCCCGATGCATCGCATCTACCCCATGGTTCCCCTCGCGGGAAGATGGTGTAAATTTTTTCTCTATACATCCCTTCCTTTGTAGAAACCTTAACATATCCAAACATGTCACCCCGGCAAATGCTGCGAGCGCCGTGGTGCCTGGTATAACAGTTTCTCAGGACGTCTAGAGCGGACAACTTGGCGTTCTTAACGGATCCAAATAATGATAACAGACATAGCAGAGAGAGCTGTTAGCGCATTGCACGCAATTTTTCCATTTGCAAGACTCTCTCCCCGACCTCGCAAGCAGTACGTATTTCGTCTCGAATAAAAAAAAACGGCACTAAAGATCGATACATGCGGAAAGACAGACCGGTCCCCCTTTATTCCATTTGCCAAGGGTTAATACTTTGCTCTTTTTCTGCTCTTTTGTTTTTTCAGTCATGTATTTTTTTCGGGTATGCGCTTCACTGACTAGTCTAACTGGGAGGGAATGTAGCTAGTAGATCTTGCTACTTCATCTGTATTTTTAATATTTGGCCTAACTGCTCACTTGAAGTTGCGCAACCTTTATTAGGAAAAACTTGAATTTCGAACGCCACAGAATTTATTTAGTTTTCGTGGTCGCTTTAAACTGACAAACTTTCTTTCGCATTTCGCTAACAATTTACTCACCGAACCCGTTAGCGAACCGGTTCGGGTTGTGATTTAGTCTAACCGGAACGAAATGAATTATCCCGAAGTGGAGAAAAAATGCCCGCCGGGTGGGATCCGAACCCATGACCCCCAGATTGGTGGTGGGTTCGGATCCCACCCGGCGGACATTTTTTCTCCACTTTCTTTCTTTCTTTCTTTCTTCCAAAAATTCTTTATCGGTTTCAATGACCTACCGCATCCTCCCTTTTGCTTTCCTGGGCAGTCTTGGCTGCCAATTCTTTCTTCTGTATTATATATATATATATATATATATATATATATATATATATATATATATATATATATATATGTATATATATAGACTGAAAAGATAAAAACTCACACAGCGCGCGAAAAAAATAAGGTTAGTAGAGACAGAGACAAACGAGAAAGACTTAGAAAATAAAAATAAGTTTACTGACGTTTCAGGTCTTCTCCCTGAAACGTCAGTAAACTTATTTTTATTTTCTAAGTCTTTCTCGTTTGTCTCTGTCTCTACTAACCTTATATATATATATATGGGAAATGAGGGGCTCCGTGAAATAAGACAGAAAATAAGTGTTGGCAGTCAAGAAAACCTCGGAAAGCAAAGGGGAGGTTGTGGTGGGTCATAGAAAGAGTTGAAGAATTTTTTGAGTCGAAAAGAAAGTGGTGAAAAATTGCCCACCCGGCGGGAATTTTTTCACCACTTTCTATTCGACTAAAAAAATTCTTCAACTCTTTCTATGACCCACCACAACCTCCCTTTGCTTTCAGAGGTTTTCTTGACTGCCAACACTTATTTTCTATATATATATATATATATATATATATATATATATATATATATATATATATATATATATATATATATATATATATATATATATATATATATATATATATATATATATATATATATATATTTATGTATATATATATATATATATATATATATATATATATATATATATATATATATATACAAAGCAACAGAACGTAGACAACGTCTTTGTATTTATGACATTTGAAAGACCACCATCGGCATGTGTAATGAGGCACGTTTTCGTGGAGATTCCCATCAGAACAAAACACGAGGCATGGCATCCAATATCGGCATTCGCTGCTAATCAACGATCAAGAGAGAGAGAGAGAGAGAGAGAGAGAGAGAGAGAGAGAGAGAGAGAGAGAGAGAGAGAGAGAGAGAGAGAGAGAGAGAGCATAAACTTTATTATGAGCATCGTAATGTAGTGTGGGGTCCTCAGTCCAGGACTCCATTGGAGACCTCTGCTGCAACGGCCCTTTCCACCAGCCTAATATTTAACAGAGAGGTGGCTATTATTACCCAATCGCGTCTATTCATCGATCAGCCTGATCAGGCTGGTCGATCGGTCCATTTTTATATGGGTTCCCTCTCAGATACTGACAGCGAGCTCATATAGCGAAAATGCCAAAACAGTTTCTGGATGTGCAACATTTTTTTCGTTGTACCTGGAAAATCTAATTTTCGTATTGCATCTATCTCAGAACACCACACTCGAATATTGTCCGGCGATTCTTCGGACTTGGAGTTAACCAAGCTTTGTTGTATCTGCATGCTCTCCGGAAGTTCCAGATCCTGGTCCTGAGGCTGATTCGGTGTTTCTTTGAACTAATGAAATAAAACACGATCATTACAAATGGCGTCCACTTTCATGCCGCCAATGGGGGAATGGAGGCAATATAAGGCAAAATAACCAGAGAGACTCCGACAGTGGCCCATTCTAATGCTGCCGTCGATCGTATACGCAATGCTTTCGAGTTCAAGCAGGCGAGAATCGCATACAGGTCCGTTAACGCATCGCCTCAATTTCCTAAAATTATCTTCACTCTAAATTTCCGTGGTTTCACTTCTTCCGCTGGTTGCACCACAGCACGACACAGCTGGTTTAATGAATTTTGGAAAAAGAAGCAAAAAAGTATGCTTCTTTTTTATATTATGCCCTCTCAGGGGTGTGCCCTAATTTCCCTTATTAAGCGAGGCGCCATGCACCACCAATCGCCGTTTTCTGCTGACTCTGAACGCCCTTTGGTTTCTAACTTTTCGCATTACTTTCTTTCGTGTTCGGTACTATAGTGGTCAGGTTTTCCTTCTTTTTTTTTGTCTCTTTTAAAACTACACGATGGTCACACCCCGCGCATTACCTTATCGCTTCGGCGCACTGTCTTCAATGGTCGCCTTAGTTCGACAGGAAGTGAAGCGAAATGGCGTACGTATATCTAAATAAACCTGCCTCATGCAGTGACACAAAAACACGAACACTGCGTGATGATTTCGGAGAATCCGGTGGCAGACGTGACGTCGGCGTACAAGAGACGGCCAGGAAGCGAACAGCAGCGATGCGATGCTGGTGCTCGCGCGCGCGCGAGTGTTTTCAGACGGGAAAGATTTGTTTTTGTCCCTCTTCGTTCTCGCGGAAATGATCAACGAGACCGGCGAGAAGGAGCAAACACTCGAAAGGGGGGGGGGTTTCTGCCGTTGTGTGTGGGCCGTGCGCGCGGCCTTTTCTGTCTCGGGGGCGTACAAAGTCGCCCTTGCCTTGTGCACGTTGTAAACTAATTAAAGACGAAACAGGCCTTCCCCTCGCGTTGGACCCCGTTTTCTCCGCCTGGTAACCTCGTTTGAGAAGTTCCTTCGCAATTAAGAGGGCTGCTCGGCTTGCTAGGTTCGCGACGCGCCCCTGTAGCGGATTTCGCCCTTTGTTTATTCGCCTGAATTTTCACATCTTGTTGCCCGAGGGCTATGTGCCCTGTGCTCATCGTTGCTACGTGGCAACTCCTGCGATAAAAACAAGCGCGGAAAATAAAAACTACCAGATATTTATGCTGGCTTCACTAAGAAGACTTTCGGACCCGCCGCGGTGGCTCAGTGGCTAAGGCGTTGCGCTACTGGTGGTGGTGAAAACATTTATTGATCATTTGTTAGCCGAAGAGCAGCCTCTATGAGTGGGGTCCTCAGTCCAGGACTCCAATGGCGGACGCTATCCGGCGGGCCCGCTCGATCAGCCGTTGTTGGTCTTGCGGGGCAGTGCTGGACAGAGCAGCCTCCCAAGAGGAGAGGGTGGGGATGCGTATAGGGGTGAGCCCGTCTGGTGGACGCGGACACTCCCATACAGAGTGGTAGAGGGTGGGAGTGGGGCTCTGGCAAGCCGGGCAGTTGCCAGCAACGTTACGTTGCCAGCGTATTGGGTGGGGTAGAAGAGGTGTTTTTGGTGTAAGTTTGGGAACGTGTGTGTCTGGAGCTGCCGCCATGACGTGGCGTCGGCGCGGGATAGGGAGTGGTGGGGTGGAGGTAGTGTTTTTCTTTGTGTGCGGTAGTAGGCGAGTGTGAGTGTATAGTTGATTGGTTCGTGGGATGGGATGATGGAAGCTGATGTCTTGGAGCCACCCCGGATCTGTCTGTCCGCTTCCTCTGACAGCACGAGGTCGCGGGTTCGATTCCCGGCCGCGGCGGCCGCTTTTCTGATGGAGGCGAAAAGCAAAAACGCCCGTGTGTACGAGATTTCGGCGCACGATAAAGATCCCCAGGTGGTCAAAATTAATCCGGAGCCCTCCACTACGGCGCGCCTCATCGCCTGCGTTGCGTCGGCGCGTTAAACCCCCACAATCAATCAAATCAAGAAGACTTTCGGAAGTTCACGCCACTGACGGTTTGGTTCCTCAGAGCCGGAACGTAACCGAGGGCAGGAACAATGGAGAATTATAAGGCAAAAAAAAAAAAGACAAATCTTTGGTTCTTCAGGCGCCGAAGCTACACGTTGGCAATGAGGTGCGCCGAAGTGGGGGACTACGGGTTAATTTAGACCACCCGATGATCTCTAACGTAAGCCGAAATCTCGACCCATGGGCGGCTTGTTGCGATTTCACCTCCATCAGAAAGACGGTGGTCAGGGCCTAGATCAAACCCGCGTCCTCATGCTCAGCAGCGCACAACGACTTAGTCATTGGGCCCTGGCCGGTCAAATTAAAGTGCAAGCTTTGTGCTCGAAATAGGAATATTATTGCAGCTGAAACATATGCTCCGCCCGCTGCCAGCCCGCAAGCATTTTCCCTTCGGTCTATGCTAAACAAATCAAGGCATAGCCTCAGAGGTCCTTAATTTGCACAAGGCTGCGCGGGTTTTAACACCTAGCGCTACAATATTAAGCATTAACCGCTGTTTCTTCATGCCACCTACAATGATCTCCGGCTGGAGATTTTCTGCGCCAACTTTAACCTCGCCTTGGTTATCGGCTCTGTTGTTACCCGGCGTTGTTGCCTGAGCAGCGGAGTTTTACTTGCTGCTCTCACAGCGAGTGTCAAATGGAAGAAAAAAATTCACAGCATATACACGGGGTGAATGATGATGAGTCGGCGAAGCTCCTGAGGGGAAATCATCGGTAAAACCGTGACTCTTCAGTGAAAGTTCGCCCACTACATCTGTGTCCGAACGTAACGTCTAGAAAGTCTCGCTTAAACCGCGCGTCGGCACCTTGGGGCTGAGCTCGCCTGATGCGTTTTGCAGACGCCTCACGAGCTCTCACTGCATCGGGGTCTGCCTACCGATATGCGCGCTTTCTCGCCGCTTCCCGTTTTCTGACGTTTTGGAGATCCTCTTCGCGCCGCAGCTGTGCCGCTTCGCGTACGGCAGGGTCCTCGCGCCGTTGCCGTGACGCTTGGGCCTCTCGTTCTCGAACGCTGGCATCTTGGCGGCGTCGTCGCGCACGCAGACGACACGCTTCGGCCTCCCGCTCTCGTACGGCAGGATCTTGGCGGCGGCGTCGCGCAGCTTCACGGAGCGCTTCTGCCTCGCGGGCTCGCACATCTGCAGCCTTATCCATCGGGCGACTCCGAGCGCGCGCCAACAGCGAACGGATTTTATTACAACGCTCCCCGCCATCTAGTAAACAATCCAAGAACTAAACTAGAGGTAGCCACGCCATCTAGTAAACAATCCAAGAACTAAACTAGAGGTGGCTACATACATACGTCGAGGATGGACAGACCCACGCCCTAAGGAGCTTCGCCCCTACAACGATTGCGCGTAGAATGAGTGTCAGCGTGCGACTGTACCGACAGCGAGCTTTCGTGGGACTAATGTCTTGCTGTATATTCTTGCGTTTCCTTCCGATTATCGATTTCCTGGTTGTGTCGGTTTGCCACGACGACAACTTCCATTCTTTTACTCCTATAGGTGCTACTTCGCACTTTCTCACTCGTGGCCGAACTCGTGTACGGGGTATACTTCGGCTGCAGAAGCTAATGACGTCCAGCCAGCGAATTCTACGTGAACATTTTGAAAAGTGGCTGCCCACAAGCTTCACGACTGCACCACAGGGAAAAAAAGCAGTCACTTCTGCTCACGTGTTGATTCTTCTCAAACTTCGTTTTGAAAGCAAGCACGGATCCCGCACTTGCCGTCACAGTGAGTGAATGACGAACAACGCGGAAACGTAAAGTCTTTGTTTTAGATTTAACATTGAGGTAGTGCAACTCGCCTGGGTGACTAATGGTGCCTGTGAAAAGGAAAGCAACGCACTGTCTGTGATATACGTACATCGGCTAACACTCCAAATTCTTACCGTAATCGACGATCGTGGAATCTATAGTGCGGCGTACAGCCGCAACGGAAACGGTTAGAACAAGTGACCGATGGCCGGAGCGGTAAAATCGCAACCCTCCCCGAAGCGCTGCTGTCGGCGACTGCTCCAGTACCGAGAGTGCAGTCTGTGCTTGCAGCGTAGGGGTGGCCGGTAGAGAGCAACTATTACTAAAGGTCGCATTATGAACGCGAACTTTATGTTCGACTCTTCGGCCGAGCGACGCCCAATCGGGGCTGCGCCCCTGAGCCGGTTTTTATTAGAGGCGAAGCCCCTTGTAGGGGCTGGGGCTGTTGGCGCCTCCTGTCGTCGTCGTAATCGACATTCGTCTCATGTAGTCACGGTAGTAAAACACCGGTAAACTCGTTACGCCTGGCGCTGGAGAGCTTCGTGCTTGAAAGACAAGAGACTGTCACAGCAAAGCTGTATACCTTTACCCACCAACGCTTTCATCTCCATTGAAAAAAAAAAAAAAAATGCCAAGGCGCCAAAACTACAATTATGCACTGCATGTTTCGCCCCTCGCCAGGTTTCACGTTAGTGGAGATGGCGCAGGATTTTTTATTTTTTTAAGGTCCGTGAGCAACGATAGTTTCGTTATAATCGTGCATTCTTCAAAGATATTGCTTTCTGTCGACTGCCCCCTCTGGGCACACATGGAACTAGCTTTGCACTCTGGGTATCGGCGTGCTCACAAACAGCAGCGACGCGCGTTGCAATTCAGCTGTTCCTGTTGTCAGTCACTAACCCTTTCCCAATGCGGGGCTGTACAAGCACTGCCTGGTTCGTTTGCGCCGAACCTTGTCGAACCCGCGCTCACAAAGCGTGAGATCGATGCATGCATCGCCATGACCGGAGGCACATTGGTGAAGTGTGGGCGCAACGTAACTTCCTTCGCAGTCGGTCGTAAGGGTTCGTGGCTCGTCTGTAACACCCAATGAAGTGGCGTTCGCGGCCCGCGATTAGAGTCGGACGCAAGCAATACAAATTGAAGCGCGTATTTATGCATGCGTGCTGTCAGCTTCGTGAGTGCATGGGCGTATATTCGTCGTCGTCCTCAGGGGTTGTGCCAACTTCGTGTGGGCGGATCCTTTCGCTTTTCATCGCGTCGCCCACAGTGCACGCCGCTAGCGGCTCAGGGAGCCCAGGCGTCGTTCGGTTCGTTCCCCGTCGCTGTATACGGGTGTCATCTGTCGCAAGGAAGCGCGCCATGGCAGCGTAACGGTTATAGCGAGACTGAACAGACTTCACAACCTGAAGCAAGAGACATATAACCTGCTAAACCGCGTTAGGAAAATAGTTCAAATGTATACATCCACGCGAGTACCGAAAGTGCACGTGCATCTGCACGCCACAAAGACGCGCATCCTTTCACATATGCGTAATATTCGTAATATGCTCGGAATATTCGAGGAAAAGAAGCGGCTTCGGAACAGTTTCCGCGGTGGCTTGGCAGCGCTGGGGTCTATCGGCGCGTGCGTGCTGGGGGAGGAGCACCACGCAGGTGCGTGACAGCTCTGATATGCACCGCGTTGGAGCGTGCACGCGTTCCAGAGGATCGGGGCTGCCCGGCGCTGAATTTCAATCCGGGGACATACAGCTGTTTCAGAAAGAATGAGCACTTATGTTGGACATGTTTTTTGAGTTCGGAAGGAAGGGGCGGTCGGTAGACAGGCCTAAATGTATGCATCGAACGGTGGGGGGACTTTCCTGCTTACTTTCAAGTTGGTATCGCAACGGCGTGGGATATTCATCGGTGGTGGCGGGCCATTGTAAGCCGCCAGACATGCATTCTGAATAGAGGGTGAGTGTATACACAGCTAAGGAGGTGTCATGACGGGAGCTTCTTCCTGCCGACTGCTCTGGTCCTTTCTGGCCACGAAAATGTGGGCATTCACGAAAAACGGGAGGTGGGCAGAAGGGGGGGGGGGGGGGGGGTGCATGGTCATGGCTACATGCGTAGACGTGCGAATACGGGACACTTTTGCATGAGAAATGTTAAAGGAATAAAGAATCCAGGAGGACAAGTACGTGCATTTTATGCACAGTATACATTTTTGCTTATTATTTTTCGTCGGGCTGGATGCGTGGAGCCAAACGCAGAAAAACCCTCTCGGAAGTGGAGAGTACATCCCTGTTCGTTTTTGCTTTTTTTCGGCGCACGGCACTTCGTAGCTGTCACTGACAGACGCGCAGGGTGTTTGCGGAGAAAGCCGTCTCTTGTTCCCAGCGGTGTTTTGTCGTCGTACGATGCTTAGCCTGTTTTGCATTTTGTGGACGTGTGCGCTTGTGGGTAAAGGGACGCCTTTCGTATATGTTTGCGTGTATTTCCGGGGAAAAAACGAGTACATATGCGTATGCGAACTGTAGTTGGTCCACGAGCTGGGTGGCTTGCAAGCTTGATTCTGTGAACAATTTCCCGTCGCCTTCGTGCGTGTACGTGGGCGCACTTCAGACACGTGGATGGCAGCACGCATGCGCGCACATCATAATTAAAGAATAGTATAGTTACTCGAGCAGAAATCTGAGATTGCGGGAAGTGGGCCGTACCGACTGCTGAAGCATTGAATGGGAAACTTTGCATTGCATGCATTGAAGTCGACAATCCGGCAGTGTCGTCGTACCACAGACAAAATGGCTGACGGCGCAACGAGAACTACAACAACGTCATTGAGCTGAAAAATCCTGAGCCATTCCACTTTGCGAAAGTCTAACACCAGCGATACTTAGCTACCATAGAATCTTGAACAAAGGTATGAGCTCTTGACTGAATTAGTGCTGCGACTAGCCTCTACTCGACGTCATTCAATCTCTAGGGGGTCTGGAATCCTGGGGTAGACGTATCCGTTCATGGTGGAGAATCGTGGTACGACACTTTTAAGCAGAGAGTCTCTACATGTCCCGCACACTTGGAAATTTTCGGCGTACCCGGCGTCCGGGAGTGCAGACTCAACGCGGCCTCCATATATTGCGACGACTCACAGGGATATGGTCATACACACAAGCGTCTCGTGCTATGGAACGCCTCGCACTTTAAAGCTTTTGTTTGCAAAGGAAAGCTGAAACACACAAACGCCTCGCGCATTTGCACCAAATTCGGAAGCCCAGTTTTTGAGTTTTGAGGTTTGTTGACGCACATGAAAAATTCACAAAACCCTGGCCATAACGAGCGTCGGTGCATTAGGGTCTGCATGGAACTGGAACCCAGGCCTCCGGAATGCGAGACAAGAATGCCACGTCAACGGAACCCCGGCTAGATGGCAGATCTAGCTGACTAAAGGCGGACGTGGCTATTGCGCGCTGGCCTTCGACTTAGAAACGGGCGTTCGAGACGTGAGTTTTTTGGGGGTACGGTAATTACACAAATAGCAGTTAAGTGGCTTGCAAAGTCCGTTCCCGCTAAATGCCGTCTTTGCTTGGCGATGCGAACGCGGGTATGTGACCGCGGTTAAGCCTAACGCCATGATTTGAGCTCTCATGTCGTGCCTTGGTACAATGAGCTTGACGTTGCTTGGCACGTCGTAAATCTCAACATTGCGCCGACCTACGTGTAGGCCTAACAAGGTTGATTGTAGCTTCTCAGCCATAGTAACAAAGGGCGTATACGTTCGTCGTCCGAATAGGCGATCAACGGCTGCCACATTGGATGTTGGTACCGCAGTGCGTTGAACCTTGCTACCTGCGAAATGGCGATGATGCAATTCCGACGTATACGAAAGGGTTTCAGGGATTCCGCAGGGTGCCTTCTGCGCGATAGCATGGGTACTCCACATTTCTTGTATTGTTCTGTGGTGGTCGCAACTGATGGACTAGGAGCGGCTAAGTAGGGGCCTATTACAGGGAACCCACTTGCAGCTGTATGACAAGCATGACTAGGCAAAGCCGTCTCCGCCCAGTCTGCCGACGAACAACCGTTGCGTGGACAAAGCATTCGCCGACAAGGACGGCGCCACGCGTTCCACAAGGACGACGCCAACAATGCGGTGCTCTCCGGCAAGCGTCGTGGCGACATATCAGCGCCCCGCGTCGCTTATAGTCGTGCACGCCCGACCGAACGTAGATTGCTGTTTTTGTTTGCATGTTTTTCCGTTCGCTTCCCCTCCGCTGGTAACAACAGGGCGTGCTGTTTGTGCGGTGCAATTACGCAACCTTCCGGGTGGAGGCCGTCGATGACACAACCACGTGAAGCCGGCTGCGGTGGCCTTGCTAATATGCGAGGTCACGGCTGACGCGCTGCCTAAGGCGGACACAAAAGGGCACGCGCCTGACCGAAGCCTTTGATAGAGTTGTTCTCAGGCGCGCGCTCTCTTCGCCTCTCCCCCACTCTGCACTCCCCCCGCCACACGCACGGATAACCACCGGCAGCCGCCCTGTCTCTGAGGCGGTGAACTAGGGAAGGGGTCACCGTGCATCATTCTCAATGTCGAAGGTATGCGATGCGTGTGTAAGTGGATACGGATTGTCGGCGCAAGATAGGGTCTACCCGGGTGCCAACAGGAACAGGTGGGAATACGCACCAGCATGGCAACAGTGTTCGGGGCGGAGCGAATGAAATGCCTCCTCGAGAAGGTTGGTTGAAACACGCGTGTCATGTTTGCCTCTTCTTAACCAAATACTCTATGAAAAAGGCTCTCACACGAAAAAGTGATCAGGCTAACTAGATGCCTGCGACTGCGTGCGACTGCGTGCCTAACAGACAAAATTAAATCTTTCATTGACCGCGGCGACGTTGATGCTGCCGTTTTCATAGATTTCTCGGAAGTATTTGACACCATTGACCATGACATCCTTTGCATTGAACTTCAGCGTTATGGCATAACAGGTCCTGTTCCTACATTGTCACGCAGCTTCATAATAAATACGCAACAAATAGTTTCAGTTTCTACAGCAACATCACCCCCGGTTACAGTTGACAGAGGCGTTGGACATGGCTCAGTTCTGGGTCAATTGTTCTTTTTTGACTTACATAAATAATATTAATCTTTGTTTAACTTCATCACAGTGCATACTGTATGCAGACGACACCACCGTTTTGAACTCCAATCAAAGCATGTGTACCTCAGTCAACATGCGCCGAACTGACCTATTTTCATTAAACGAAGCTGTTGGGCAAGTTGGTGCATTATGTTTGAAAAAATAGAGTGCGACTTGGACAACGACAGTAAAAGAGGACGACGGGACAAGCGCTCACTTGGAACTAACATTTATTAAAGCTTCGTCTCATATTTACACATCTATCATTACGAGCATGCGCAGTAGGGAACACTAAATGGAAGGCATCAAACAGACGACACGATCAAAAGACGTTTTTAAAATCAAACTCGCTGGCACGCAAAAGCACAGATTTATCGCTGATGCACTTGTCCCCTTTCTGCTTAGTATAAAACTCTTCCAGGAGCTCCCTCGCCACTGTATTATCACTCCTCCCGAGAATTCTAATCTGCTCAAAGAAAGGTCTGCATTTTTCCAAAGGATTGACAGGCCTGCAATCTTCGCAATGCGCGGGTAAATGCGCAGGCGTATTATTGTTAAGAGAAGAACTATGCTCGTGTGCCCGGTCAATCACACATCTGCCCGCCTGGCCGGTGTAGGCCTCCCCGCATAAAAGCGGTATCTCGTAAACTACCCCGACGTCACAGGGCACAAAGCGCTTGGAATGCTTCTTTTCGCACTTTTTCGGTTTGGACCTGGCGGAAATTTGCGCACACAGGCGGCCAAGTTTTTGTGGAGAAGAAAACACCACCGGGACTTTGTACCGTTCTGCCACCTTTTTCAGGTTGTGCGTAACTCTAGGTATATAGGGAAGAACAACAGGCTTCGCCTTATAGTTGTCCTGGCCGCTTCGAACCTACTTGGCCTTTGGCTTTCCGCAGCAAGGCTTCGGCAACACCCACCAAGACATAGCTTGGGTAACCGACCGACAGAAGTCTCTTCAGTCGAGAGCCAAAGCTCTCTTGAACAGCATATGCACAGGACTTCTTCAGTGCAGACTCTAGAACTAGAGATGCTATGGCCCTTTTAACGGTCTCGGAATGAGATGATGAAAATGGCAGAAGCTGTTTATGCACACGCGGGCGATAGACCCAACAAACATGGTCGGATGAAAACCTAAAATTAATATCTAAAAACTGCAGGGTGTCGACTCATGACTTGGAACCTCGTGTGTGAATCCAAGACCCTTTCCATGTCATGTATGTGAATGACCGGACACGCGAGCATAGTTCTTCTCTTAATAATAATACGCCTGCGCATTTACCCGTGCATTGCGAAGATTGCAGGCCTGTTAATCCTTTGGATAAATGCAGACCTTTCTTTGAGCAGATCAGAATTATCGGCAGGGGTGATAATACAGTGGCGAGGGAGCTCTTGGATGAGTTTTATATCAAGCCAAAAGGGGACAAGTGCGTCAGCGATACAGCTGTGATTTTGCGTGCCAGCGAGTTTGAGTTTTTGAAAACGTCCCTTTGATCGTGTCCTCTGTTTGATGCCTCCCATTTAGTGTACCCTAGTGCGCATGCTCCTAATGATACATGTATAAATATGAGACGGTGCTTCAATAAATGTTCGTTGCAAGTGAGCGCTTGTCCCGTCGTCCTTTACTGTCGTTGTCCAAGTCGCGCTCTATTTTTGAGACCTACTTTCACTTGAACGATAATTTCTTCTCAACAAGTTATCTATTAACGTACTTAAAACTTGCTTTCTGCTTTTCAGTTCTCCTCAAAGAAAGATTTCAGCCATCCTTTCCTCCTATATTTCAGATGACAAAATTGAACTTCGTCGTAGCACTAGCTTTCCTGGGGTAATAGTCGATTCTTACCTGAAATTTCATGAGCACGTAATCTTCATTTGAAGGAAAGTTTCATTTGGTATAAAAGTTTTGGTTACAGCTAGAACATACTTCAACTCGCAAACTCTTCTAACTTTGTATTCTGCTTTTGTCCACAGCCACCTAAATTACTGTAAGTCATCCTGGGGTGGTACGTATCATACCCACATCGCACCGTTAATAACACTGCAGAAACAAGCTCTACACATTACATTCTCATCGACGAGCAGAGTCTTCCCCATCGTTCTATCAGCTCCATGTTTCGAGAGAGAGAGAGAGAGAGAGAGAGAGAGAGAGAGAGAGAGAGAGAGAGAGAGAGAGAGAATTCTTTAATGAGACCGAAGAGGTCAGCCCTGAATAATTCTGGGCATGCTACTTCAGATGGTTCGTGAGAATGTAATGAGGGTTAAATGCTAAAAAGAATAGTACAAATAAGAAACGGAAAATCGAAAGAAGAGGTCCATCAGACCGACACGAGCACAGCACACACACATACAAAAATAAATAGTGACAGAGGCAGTCACAAGCTGGAGTCAAGTCCAGAGTCTCTCAGGAAACGCACAACAGCTCTAAGACCCCGCACCGCCCTGTCTTTGCTGTTCCACGGGCCTTAAAGGTCATTCATGCAGAGATTTCTCGCCCGTAGTAAACTTCGCGCCGTCATGCGCGTCTTTTGCCCCTACAACAACTGTTTCGCTACCGCATCAGTATGTTATTTTTTAACATATTTACGATCACCTTGCTTTAGATATTTTTCCTCAACCCATCACTTCTAATCTCAGGTCCACGCGCTTTGCTCCACGCCAGAATCTGGTACTTCCGAGTATACACACTAACCACGGCAAACATACCATTCAATTCTCCGCCATTTCACTATAGAATTCACTAATACCTGATAATAAATCTTGCAGTTTACTACGTGTTTTCAAACCTAAACTAAAAACTTTCTTCTTGAACACTTCTGTTTGATTGAATTGTAACTGCTGTATTATGTATGTTTTTTTTTTTTGTGAATGCGGCATTCATATCCCAATTTGTGAATAGAATGGAGCTGTATTCATTGTTGTTTTTCCTATTCCTGATTCTTAGTGTAATATTTTTCTTTGGTTTTTGTATCCATCTTTCTCAATTTTCTGATGAGTGTTTATTTGCTGACATTGTGTTGTAGTGTGCTTGCTATTTTTTCATTTATTTTTACAACCATCACGGGAGTTCCACTTGCGGATTTTACCTTGGGATCTCTCAGTGCCTATGTGCCCATTCACGTTTCATGTTCCCGCTTTGCCAATAAAACTCAACTGCATTCAAAAACCAATAAACGTTTTTCCCAATCACTAAGTAAAAGTGACACAAAATGAGGTAGTCATAGACAGCGCCTAAGGTTTGTGATAACGAGTCAAACGTGTCACCAATGCCGGTGTTTTCCACGTGGTTCGCTGATCCACATTCCATGGCTGGAGGGATTATAACCGTAATGGGAAAGTGGGACATTCTCCGTTCCCAAAGGGGGGGGGGGGGCAGTAAGGAAGGTAGGAAAATGAAGGAAGCTCGCACTAACGCGTAAGACTTGAAGGTACCGAAGCTGTACGCAACCTTCACGACTACTTTCGTACCTTCCGTGTTATCACCGACGACAATTAAAATCACTTTACGCATTCGATGAGCCATACTCCGACATCTAAAGTTCTCGCCATAAATAACGAGTAGAGCTCCCCCCGCTAGAGCGCTGCCACTCGGATTCATCTCATGGAGCGATTTCCCTTTTTTTAACAATCGGTTTGGGGGACGCAGGATTCGGCAATGCAGGGTCACACCTCGCGCTGACAAGAGGAGCCCCCAGGCCTAAGGAAACGCCGCCTGAGAATTTGTCACGAACATCTGCATGGGTCCTTTGTCGCAGTGCGCGCCATGGCGATTAACACATCTACATAGAACGGCGGTCAGCTAATGTTTTTATTGATTGGCTGTTGGGTTTAACGCGCCGAAACTACACCTGGGCTTTGAGGCGCGCCATAGTGAAGTGCTCCGGATTAATTTACCTGGGGATCTTTAAAGGGCGCCATAATCTGAGAACACGGGTATTTTCGTTTATCGCGTCCATCAGAGCAGCCGCCACAACCCGCATCCTTGGACTCAGCAGCACAACGCCTTAACCACTGAGCCACTGGGTTAAAGTATGCGTTAAAGGTGCTTCAACAGCCTTCCTGGGGGCAAGACTAGCTTGTAATGGGCCACTTTGCCACGTGACTGCCGTTGCACTGAGAAGGGTGCATTGCTTGGCGCAGTGTTGTGCGGAACGGCGTTCCTGGAACTAATTCCTTTTTGGAGGAACGGAGGAACGCCACTGTTCCATTAAGGGTCGGTGGAACTGTAACGGTAACCCGTTATCTTTTTCAAGGAACGGCAGGAACGGCGTTCCTTCTGGAAACGTTACATCGCTAGGAATTGGCTGTTTTTGATGCCAAGGCTCAAGTACAAAAATTCACAGTCGCTACCGTGTTTCTCTCCCTTTAAGCTGGCCAATTATCCCGCCCTTCAGCGGAACGTGCTTACTCGAAGTCAACGGCAGAAGAATAACCACGCAGTTGGTCGCAGCTTGTGCTTGCTTTCATGCCGGTTGAGTTTATGCGGCGTTCGACGGGTGAATAGCGCATCCACGAGAATTGTTTTCAACTTCCATCGTTTGTCTGGGGAGGCCCGGATGCGTGTCTGGCCGATAGAATTGTTCCCTGCCAGGGAAATGTTTCTAAGACCGAGCGGCGTTGCAGGTACAGTCATGGACAATTCAAATACAAACCGCGGAGCGCACGGCCGAAGATACCGGTGCCGTCATGTGGCAGCGGCCGTGAAAAACGCACGGGCATCGCCGGGAGCGATGCTGCATGTGCCACTACGATATGTTGCCCTCTGCTCGCTCGCATGCTTGCCTTGTCGCCATGCCGCAAGAGCGCTGAAAACAACTGTTAGCGATGGGGCGCGAGATACTACCTGCGGCGACTGTGTGCTCGGCTCACACGAGGGCCTGCTCCCCGTATGTGCCGGCCTCATATTGCCGAAATAGGTTTGCATGCGGGGTGCAGTAATTTGGACAAATAATGATGCGCACAAACCATTCTAAGTGCTGCCCGCACCGCAGTTTTCTACAAACACTGAGGTGGACGCGAAAAAAAAACCCCGAAAAAAAGCGGGTCGCCAACATTGTTGTGCTAGGGCAACTGGCCTTTAGAATGGTTGGAGCAGCCTATCTCTTTATATTTTGTTAATGTTAGAGTTCTGCCAGTAATTTTCCCTGCCCAGACAATGCTTGCAGTTATTGGATCTCAGACAGATCTCAACATGGATCCCAGACAGTTCTATGCTTCTATTCAAGATAACGCGATCAACGACATAAAGACAGAGCTGGCTAAGGTGACCGAGCCATCCAGCGCAGATTTTGCCACCTCATCCGTGCCCGGGGGTTTCTTTTCCTTTGAGCAGCAAACCCTTCCAGCCGAGGGACAGGATGAGCTGTCGCGGTACCTGCCAATACCAGTTCACTAGCCGCTGTCGCAGATGAAGAACTACACTGGCCGAGGTTGACCAGTTTCGCGTAGCTCCTGGGGAGTCGTGCTGCGCAAGCGATTATTGGATTGGCTTGGATTGGATTTGGATTGGATGATAAGCAGCAGTAAGCACGATACAGTCAAACCCGGTTGTAGCGACCTGCAATATGCGCCACGATTAGTTCGATATATCCAATAGTTCGAAATAGCCGAACCCGCCAATAACGAGTTTTTTGTTACGAGACCGCAATACGCGGGACCCCTCCACACGCCCCCCCCCCCTTTCCTCCTGCCATACCCGCATGCAGAAACAAAAATAATGAAGTATGCCATTACCATACACAAAACTATCTATTTATTGCAAGCAATAAATCTACTTTCCGCTGTAACTACCTACTTTCCCAAAAAGCAGTGATTCTTGTTTCACTTTCGTTTTGGCGGTGTCAACTACCACAGCATTATCTACATGATACATCATTTGCATCAGTTGCAGTCCGTGTCCTTCAATATCGAAGCAATGTTGGTGAAGCACATTGACTGACGAAACCACTTCATTTAGCATTGGATGGCTTCCACTCGCGACATCCTCCGCCTCTTCGGTGCTTCCAGCAGCGCCAGCAGCCATGACATCGGGGGCGGTATCGGCGTCCGAGGGACTCACAGTGACGGCAACGTCGTCGTCGACACACAGGCAATCCTCGAAGGGTACTCTTTTCAGCACAACATCGGGAACGTTGCCGACCTCTTCTCACAGTTCGTCGATGCTTTCATCTTGGTCCGGACTCGCTGACTGGGAGGGTTTAATCGTGAGTCAGGCGCGTAGTCAGAATCAGTGACGGACAGTGCCAGGAGTCACGTCGCTCCATGGGAGGCTCATCGCAGCCAATCAACATCTGGATCGTCGCTCCAAGACATTGCATTTTGGCGGCAATTCTATGCGCGCCGAGTTCGATATATCAGATGTGAACTTCGTTATAATTAATATGTTTTGCGTGCATTTTCGTAATTGATCTTTATTTCTTCGATATATAGCACAATTCGCTCTATCCGGGTTCGTTATAATCGGGTTTGACTGTAATCAGCTAATCCTAGAAAACCAGGAAAGCTACGAATAACCAGCTGAACCTTAGCACACGCTACGTCTATCCTGGCATAGCTGCGTGGCTTTCGAAGCCGCTGGGTTATGCGGCGGCAAAGGGACTTGTCAGGCTACACCGCAACGCCGTGGCCATATGCTTGGTTCCAGCCAAGCGTATCGGAAAAACCAACCCAACGGGCGTCCTTAACTAAAGGAATGAGGGCGCTGCCGGCTCATTACGTATACTTTTTCTCAAATGTACCTATAGTTTTCTTTGCGCTAAACAACGGGAATATGTATGGCAAGCGCCAGCGTTTCACGAGTTTTCGAACGCCTATGACTGTATTAACCGCTTTGCTTTCGAAGCCTCTGGGGTACGCCGCGAATAACAGCGTTACCCCAGGACGACGCCTTGATGCTCTATAAACTTGGGTCGAGCGAGCGAGCTAGGACGACAAGGCGAGCGCCTAATGTGCTCTGCCCTAAAAATTAAATGCAACGTTAACGTAACGACACGTTCCAATGTTCGAAGTGGAACTGGAACGCGTTCCTTTCGCAATAAAGGAACTTGTAACGGAAACTCGTTTCAAAATTCGGAAGGAATGAGGAACTATCTTTCGTTCCTATTTTAGAGGAACGTGTACAACACTGGAGCCGTGGCGCGCCTTTATCCCCACCGGTTGCTTTTCCTCCCACGCCGTCTTGAAGAAAGATGGCTAAAGTTGGCGTGGCACAAAGGGTTGGGGGCTCACAAAAGAAGCAGCTTCCGCTAAGGCGAAGGGCGGATCAATTAGCGTCTTTGTATTGGCATAAGCGCACGGAAGCGAGAACATTGTGACACTCCACGGGCATCACGCGCAGGCACATTTTTCAGCATTAAACAAACGCCACGGGGAGAAGCCCACCGACGAAAGCGGCGGCATGACATCTGGCGTTATACATTCTCATTCGTCGCCCCGGCAATTGCGCCTGTCAAGACTAGCCCTTTTGGCGCGCTGTCACCGGGAGCACCGCACTGCGCCCTGCCAGCGCGTAGCTGCTTCGCGTGCCGCACAGGGTGGAGTTCACGATTAGATTCGGGCTTTTAAGGCTGCGATACATTACTGACGTAGTTATAAAAAAACATTTCGTGCGTGCGTACGCGTCTGCGTTCCCTTCATAAATGAAGAGTGTGACCTTGATCCGCATTCTTATGGTAGCTTTCGTGCAGCTGGGTGAAAATAAACTGCCCCACACCCCAAATGGCGTCATTCCGCTCCTACCGAAACCTCTGCAGCACACTCGCAGCATTCCCTATTCTGGGGGGAAGGGAGGTATTTTTTACGCTGTCCAATGTTTTTGTGTATCAATTTTGGGTTTCTCAGTTGGTTCAGGCGGTTGATATTGATTAGTATCTTGTTTTCGCCACATTGGGGTTAAGTTGATGCTCGAGTTTATTGTATCGACCGGAGTTAAAAGGCGGTACGGCAGCTGTTATCGAGAGGACCATGAAGGCAACAGACGACTTCGTCCGATTCGAAAGACTGCCTCATACAGGTAGCAGTCATGCCAATTTTAACGCTGACTGCAGTCCATTAAGGTATGTATTAAGAAAACCATAAAAATGGTGGCGGCTCTCCAGCTATATCCCGCGCCTGACTTGGGACGTCTCCAGAGTCATTTGCGCGATTGGCTGATGACAGCCACACCAACCGCAAATTAAAATAGTACTCTGGTCTTGCAGTTATTACTTATAGTGGCTGAAATTGCGTTATTTTTCTGTGACATATAGCCGCGTACAAATATTCAGAACTTGGGATACGAACCGAATAGTTCTTTCTATTGGATGCGTATTCGGTTCATAGCTGCCTTTACTACTAATGTTCAGGCTAATATCGAAGACGTGACTATTCACAAAGCAATGGTTCTCGGCAATCGATGTTCGATGTTCTGGTACTTGCAGTCGTTCTCCTTAGACCCTGTCGAAGCGCGACAACTCCGGAATTTCGGTTCTATTTCTAGCTTTAAGTACATACGTTTGGTACTGTGGCGCACTTAGTCTTATCAGTGCGGTGGAAAGAATTGATGTTATAAAGTTGTGGAATAGCGGGAGATTGAATAATGTAATTTACAAGTTCCGAAATTGTGCGTCATGAGAATCCCTAGCTGGAGAGAACTGAAAGCAGCACTGCGCCGTCAGCGTTTTAAAGGTACCGGCGTCAAGTCAAGTCATGTTAAAAGATTTTATTGCAAGTTTGGTGCACATTTGGTGCGAATTTCGACGCTTCGTAGTTTCGTATATTTGGTGACTGGCGTGGTGTGAACTTGCCCAACCACCTCGTAAATGCTTGGGCGCTATCCTTTTGTGCGTCGCGGAGGACCGTGTCTGATGAGAATATCGAGCCGTTGAGGGAGCTAGCCTTACAGCGCGAAAATAAAAAGGGTGTGTTTAGCGTGGTGGCGCAACAACCTGGTTGAAGGGGCACTGAAGGGAAATAGCAAGTTGGGCTCAGACGAAAGTTCAACTGCCCCGAAGCCATCTCAGCGTTCATTCGGCGGCAAAAGGTGCTTTAATTGATGAGAAATTACCAAGTGAAAACCAATTACTCCCCTTTCACTCGCGAAAAAAGATGACCTGCGAAGCTGGACGCCGTCCACGGAGTGCACGAAACAAAAAACGCTTGTTTGTAATTTGCGATCGAGCATTACTTCCTAGCCAATTAGCTGAATGAAACTTGGAAGGACCCGAGCTTTATTCTAGCGGAAAAAAACATGGAGCTGTCTGTTACACAGAGGCCAGCGCACACGTAAAATATGCGAAACATTTTGCATACGTAGCAGACGATCGTCATGCATAAGCACACCATCCGTGGCCGTGCTGGAAAAACAAATAGCGTATTTGTCGAAATAGGAGAAGTTCCTCTTTCACGTAAAGGCCACGTCCATGTTAGATACGCGCTCTCACAACCTGTTACAGCAAAGCTGTAAAGGGCTGGGATCCAGCAGATCGTCTCCGGTCCCACAGCGATGTAGACAGGAATCGCTAGCGAGCATAGCGCCATGTTGCGGAGCTCACTCAAATCCCCGGAATCGTAAAACTGCGCGCCACACCCCCTGGACATGAAAAAAATCATACAAAATTAAAAAGGTCGTAGAGCCTTCATAAAGCATGCGCCGTGATTACCATACCCGCGGTATAATAAATTTCTACCCACGATTCCTGTGTGTTTTGTAGTGAAAGCTACACTGGCCGAGGCTGAGCAGTTTCGCGTGTGCCGTGAGGGGACGTTTTGCGCAAGCGCGAGGGTAATTGGATTGGATTGGATTGAAGTGGCTTGGCTTGGATTGGATTGGATTAAGTTGGTTGTGTTGGGTTGTGTTGCGTCATAGCCGCGGCAGACGCGCGGACGGGTGCCCAGGTGTGCGCCTCAGTTGCGCAGTACCCAAGTCTGACGCTGCGTCGGAGCCGTTTGATATATCCGTTTCACGTGGCTCGGGAAGATCCGTGCTGAGCATGCGCGAAGAGCAGTGACTAGACAGGACTCGACTTTCAGTTAATAAACAGGAACAATGCTCAATCAAAAACTACAAACAAACGTGTTTTGCTTCGTGCACCCCTTGGAATACGACCCAGTCAAACCTCACGTTGAAGCTTGTCGCCGCAGCTTTGCTGGCCATCCCTCTTCACGGGGTGGAAGGGCTCTGAATTTTTAAATGCGAATGCATTTCTTAGTTGAGCCATGTGAGGCGCCGTGCGGCGTCCACGCGCCCGCAGGTGTTATCTCTCCGCTCTCACCCCCTCTCCCATAGCAACAGCTGCGAGCGCGCGCGCTCCTCCTCTCCCCTAGCAACCGGAGCAGGTGGTGCGGGCGGATCAGCGGCGAGTGAGTGGAGAGGAGGAGCGCGCTCGGGCGGGTGAGGGCGCTCGCATCGCGGGAGCTCGCCGGAGCTCCCGCGTGTGTGGGAGAGTGTAGGCGAGGGTAGGCCCGGTGCTTCGGTGCTTCTCCTCTCGACGCTCGCCCCACTCTCCCACGCCCGCATGCTTCTCAAAGACCCTTTGACTGTGCACTTTACCGACCACAAGGCAGTGATCGTGGCCGTCAAGTACAACGACAACACAAACAGGTGTTAAATAAATGGTTACGCTACAAATCACCGTCTCCTCATTAATTATAAATTCCGCGCACTCTCGCGCAAAAGATATGCATTCGCATTTCCTCACGAATCCCTTCGGGGAGGTGGGGTGAATTTTTTAAGTGCGAATGCACTTTATAAGCGACCCCAAACCTCCCACCGCCGGCGGCGGCGGCGGCGGCGTCCGCAGTCCTCCTCTCTATATATAAAAAAAACAGCATCCTGCGCCAGGTTTCGATCCGAGGACTTTGCGGCCGCAGCGCGACGCTCTACCGACTAAGCCACGGACGCGACGCTGATATCAGTGTTAGTAACGCGCCTTATATCTTTAACGCATTCAAACTACGTCGTCAGCGGCGTGCGTTGGCGACTCAGCGGCGTTATAGCGGCTTGATAACTGCGTGGTGTACACGTGATACTACAAACCCGATGGAAGAGATGGAAGAGAAGGCGGCGAGGCGGTGGGCTGCGGGGGCCGAGCGCAAGCGCCGCAAGCGGGCCGACAACCGTGCATTCGCACTTTTACATTCTCCCCCTCGGGGAAATGCGGGGGAATTTTTTGATCTATTTTCCGTGTGCTACAAGGTGTATACAGATAACCATGGTCGTGACAAGGACCATGCGAAGATAACAAGCGCTCGAAGCAAACGGCTCATGACATTGGCGTTTTCGGAAGCGGAACTGAATAGAATAGGCGGCCATTACGGGCGGCAGGACGTGACGTCCGTTATGGAATGGAAGCGGCCGTCCTAGAACCGCCGGCCGCTCAGAGCCGCCTTCAAATGCCCGTATTACCTTCGCGTTTCGCATTGTTATTAGGTGCGGAGCAACTTAGGACCACACAATGTCCGTCCGCCTCCGTGCGCATATCATTTACAATCGTAAAAAGTCACACAGGCACCGGCAGTATTCCAGCCTGTGTCTGGTAGACCAGACAGAGTTAGTGTCTGTCGTCTTACCCATTGAGCTACGGCCGTTTTTTGTTTCTTTATTGTCATTGGGCTACGACCGTGAGTTAGTATCCGAGAGTCAAACGGCTTACTCCCTCGGCTGTAACGGTGCGGAGTACCTTAGGACCTCCCAATTTCCGTCCGCGTACATCCGTGCGTACAGCACCATCAAGCGAAAATCAAGCGAAATTCGATTTTCGCCGCGAGTTGGTGTTTCATTAGGTAATAATCAAGGTGCAACTCACAGCTCAAATCGAATGACGGTTGGGGTGCAAATCGGATGTCACTCGGGGCGCAACTTGGATGTCATTTCGAGTCCCCGTACTCCGCACTTTCGCCATCCTCCGCGGAGTGGAGATGCTGCTATTTTTTTCCACAGAAAAACTCCCACTAACGTTTGCCCAGGATACTGGAGTTTGGCGCAATTCCGACATCACGTTGCTATCAATCGAAATAAAGTAGACCGTACTAAAGTTATTTTTCCGTCAGCATAACAGCCATTGTAGCAATCTTGGCATTTCGGGTAAAAAATCGGGCCCTGATTTAGAAAGCTCGTTGCTCCTACGATATCGAAATGCAGCTTTAGTTAGCCGGCGTCTCGGATATCACATCACTCTTTTTGAAGGGAATAAACCACACGCGGGCGGAGATCAATCACTATTTTTACTATAGATTACGTTGAAACCGCTTCGTGAAAGCCGCCCAGTATTTTTCGCCTTGCTGCACATCGAGAATCAAATTATAAAAGGGATCTGAAACTACAAACCAGCTTCAACAGCTAAATGATGCACTGAAACACGAAATAAGTTACCTATCTACCACTGTTTTCTACTTTTATCAAAGACAGCTGCTGTTGAAAGCATTTACTTTCAAGTAAACTAAATCTAGCGCTCTACAAAAGTAAATACTTCATTTGGAATTGAAAAAAATCAAATTCGTTTAGGAGAGGAGCAGTTTCTTTAGCTTTCGCACTTCGCGAAGACGACGACCGATATTTGTGCGAATGTATTTGTTAGCACGAGCAAGGCTGATTTTGGCCCACTTAGCGAGCGAGGCAGAAGTCGCAAAAATGTTTATACCAACGTGTACACAACTCTAGTTAGATCGCAAAGCTTTGGACCGGTCTGAGAGATTGAGGTGGCGTCGGACCAGCGCAAATATTGCAAATATGAGACGCGGAAGTGCAGCTGGTCAAGAATTTATAAAAGATCCTCTTTTTCTCTGATAGATGCAATAGGAATGACACAAGTTTTCCAAGTGTGTGTGTCGCGCTTTTTTGTTAGCAGACGTATTATTTTCAAGTAAAACAAGTTTTGCTAACTCCAGAGCGTTTGCAAGAGCGTGAATAGTTCGTAGGCTTCTAATCTTTTTTATTGCACTGAAAAAAAAGGAAGATATTGCTACATATGTGGTTTGTTTTAAACATGGGACGGGGACGGCGGTACAGCGTGGGGGTGTAGCAGAGAAACCCCGGGCGAACGCGTTTCTGCGCCCGGCGGAGCGTCGTGCAAGTCGCCGGAGCAGCCCGAGCTTCACGAGTCGAGACAGGTTCCCCAACCTCCGTCACAGGCCGCTCGGAACCTACCATATTCATTCCTTTCTGTTTCTGTCCCCAGTACCCTACCCACAGAGGGAAGTAGCAGGTCCAAGATCAATTTCTCAGGCCTCTTCTCCTTTATAATAAACATTTACTCTCTCTCTCTCTCTCTCTCTCTCGCCATTGTGATTTTAAGAGCATAGACTGCTTATTTGGATAAAATTTGGACCAAGAAAAATTTGAGTGCAGTTGGCCTTTACGTCTTGGTTTCCCTTGGTGAACCTTTGATTTAGCTGTTATTATTATACTATTTGTCTGAAGTCTACCTACGGTTGTGGTCCCGTTTCCGGCGTTTTCCGAGCAGAACGGCTGTCTGTTTTTTCGGTCTCCAAAGCTAGCTCCGCGCGCTTGGCCTTCTGGACCCTCTCCAGTGAAGTAGCTCGCTGGGCGATATCTGCGGAGTGGTCTGACGCCGCTTGCCGACAACGGCTCAAAGCCTCCCGCTCCCGCCCAGCGCTCAGAAAAGATGGCCTGCATCGCTTTCATCCATGGACAAGCTCGCATGCACGCAGTGAGTCACGTGGTCCAGCGGCGACCTAGCTGCGGAGAGCGCGTGCGCCTAGCGAACGCGGCCGTCGGCGGGGCTCGGCACGGCGAATCACGTGATGCGTTGCCAAGGATACGGCGCAGCTGCGGTCAATTGAAGGTCAAATTCCCCGCGGCGTCGAAATGGCCCGACGAGATTAGTAAAGCATTGCTTTAAAAAGGAGATGGTTGTCTGAGTAGTGTCGCCTCACAAGCAAGAGTCGCGCAGCCGGCGTCCCGAGGCATGGCCCGCAGCACTCGCGCTACTAACTGCATTCCACATCAGAGCACTACCCGCTTTGGTTGGCACTGTTGTTCGACGCATTTTGTGCCTCCCAGTCTTCCTCTATATACATCTTACAATGTTACTCGTGGCGCACTGAGAGGCACCGCATGCCTTTATTTCAACACGATTTTCTCCCGGTTTTCGGGGGCTAATCATGGGGTTTAAGCGTGAACTTCATTGTTGTTTCGTGCGTGTCACATGTCCTACACTTTTTCCCTCTCCCCACTTTTCGTTTGTTCTTCGGGCGTATTATACAATTAAATGAACCAAAATATCCCTATGGTGGCAGTCTCCTTCTATTCTTCCCTCGAAGGGTGTACCACCATGACACTGACGTATACTGGTGTTAGAAAAAGCGGCAACAGGAAGCACCCAGACCGCCTGACCCGCACTGAGGAATGGTGCACGTATACATACTCGTTTTATTCGCGATAGTTTGGTTTCCGCGGAAGTGGTCCTATGAGGTGGCTTTCTCACACGGCTCCATGAAAGTGGAGATAATAACAAGCCGGCACCGTTCACAGCACCTGATTGGCAGCGGCGAAGGAGCGGAAAAGCGCCCATCAGCTGCAGCTGTCGGTGGCTCGCCCGTCGATAATCACTAGTGCGCGACTTTGCTCGGGGGGCCAGCTGCTGATTCCGCTGGGACGGAAGGGGGTGAGGAGCTCAACGCAGCGTCAACGAAATTTCCAAATGTGGTTAGAAAGCTCGACCAGTTCAATATAGACCAATACGAGGGGTGAAGGACGGAAAGCAAGGGAAGTTAGAAAGCCAGCACCGAGGCCGTCTTTTTTTGTTGTTGTTGTTGGTTGACATAGGCGATGCCGGAACCGCTCTTCGCCCTACACTTCAGTTATCCGCTTGGCACTTGAAGAACTGTGACAGGCTTTGCTCCATCGAGCCGTATTAGTAGGTATGCTCGATAGTAAATACGCATTCTTCTCGTGATATGTTGGCACAGTTCGTATTGTAAATATCGGTGTGCTGTGGTACACTGTAGTCGCAACTTCAACGCTGTTTTGCCTGGATGCTTCCAGTACATGCATTTTAATACGTTTCACAGCGAAAGCTGTACAGGCACCCCTTAGCCAGGAAAGAGGGTTGTAAATTGTGCGTAACTTATACCGGCTGCTAACTCAATAACAATGATTTATAACAACAGTAAAAAAAAGGCGTCGGTGTCAGCCATCGAACTACAGTCAATCGTAGAACCCCAAACACGCTCTTCACATAACTGAACTACCAGGACGCGCCACTTTTGCATTGAAGCTTTTATATTGAACAAGGGTAGACTAGCTGTTCCTTCGCCTGCTGGAAAACGGAATTGAAAAGAAATGCAGGCGGAAAACGCATAAGGCGTGGCTTGGACACTGGCGTAGCGCAGAACCGCGTTCCAAGAGAACAACTTGTACGCGTATAATTTTTCCAGTCGCTTCCTTGCTACGCTGGAAATGCCGTATTGATAATTAATAGTTGGTGGTGGCACAGCCCTGCTGGCCACTTAGACGGTTTTCATCGCTTGCATTAGGTCCAATATAAGCTGTTTTAAAAAACACATTTATTTAGCGCTGACAATCCATCGAAGCAGTCGACTGTAGCCGAAAATATGCACAGCTGGTCTTAAACGCGGACCATTCGCGTTCCGAACATTTGCGTGTCTTTGCACTCAAATTCAATCGCAGAAGACGTTGCTATCATTCTTTTCCTGAAACATTCACGGAAGCTTCGGAGTCCAAGTATGCAACGCTTCTCCTCAGAAAGAAGTGTATTTTATACATCACGTGTGTCGTAGGATTATACGGGGAGAATGATGTGCGCCAATTACGAATCCCCCGAACGGGTGAAAGACCCGTACTGCTTGTCGCTGATGTGGATCAGAACCAGCATTTGGCATGGCTATTGATTCGGTCCTGTAATCTCGGCGTTCATTGTTCGCTTTGTCAGTAAACATAATGCATGGCCGCCAAACAGAGGGGACAAAGTCGTTGCTGTGGTTGAAGATATAATAATCAATCAATCAATCAATCAATCAATCAATCAATCAATCAATCAATCAGTCATGTTTATTTACGTGCACAGGAACAGCCAGAGGCCTGAGTGCTGGCGCACGGGTAGTTACATGAAAACAAAATACAAGAAACATATAGCAAGAAACAAACAAGCGACAAGGCACACACAAATTGAAGTAGTGAAGATGACAGAAATAAAGCACAGGCGGAGCCTGGGTACAGGTAAAAAATAAAAAAAGAAGATGCCTATGTTGCTCTGCCTGTCGTAAAGGCCACACGACAGGCAGAGCAACAAAGTTTGACAGTAATACAACAAAAACAACGGGAAAGAGTGTAGAGACAAATGATAAGACGAACAAATGACAGTAAACAGTTTCAAAATTAGGCAACTATCAGTCGGATATAATAATAATAATAATAATAATAATAATAATAATAATAATAATAATAATAATAATAATATTCAATCAATCAATCAATCAATCAATCAATCAATCAATCAATGTTTATTATAGTGCCCAGGAACAGCGGAGGCCTTAGTGCTGGAGCACTCAGAGGGGAAGATGCAGCACTGTAGTACATCAACAATTTGCTAATAAACACTCAGTGAGCAAAAAAAAGAAAGAAAGACCTACAAAAAACGGCAAGGAAGATTAGAAATAAAATAGTGCAATCCAACCGACTTTGCACAATCAAGTCGTGCTGGCGCACAGAAAAGGTATAAGACAGCAATGAAATGCATCAACAGCTGGCAAAAGAACAGTGAGTGATCAAAAAATAAGAAGAAACTACAACTTCAAAGAAGAATAAAAATACCATAGTGTAATTTTAGGCAACATTACACAATCAATAGAAACTGTAATGTCTGGTCAATAATAATAATAATAATAATAATAATAATAATAATAATAATAATAATAATAATAATAATAATCAATCAATCAATCAATCAATCATGTTTATTTACGTGCCCAGGAACAGCCAGAGGCCCGAGTGCTGGCGCACGGGTAGTTTCATGAAAACAAAATACAAGAAACATATAGCAAGAAAAAAACAAGCGACAAGACACACAAATTGACGTAGTGAAAATGACAAATACAGCACAGGCGGAGCCTGGGTACAGGTGAAAAATAATAAAAGAAGATGCCTATGTTGCTCTGCCTGTCGTAAAGGCCACACGACAGGCAGAGCAACAAAGTTTGACAGTAATACAACAAAAACAACGGAGTGTAGAGACAAATGATAATATGAACAAATGACAGTAAACAGTTTCAAAAATAGGCAACTATCAGTTGGATAGACACAACCGCAGAGAAACCAAATTCCAGAAAAAAAAGAGCGACAGACATATCATAGGTGTTTAACATACTGTATTTAACAGCGCTGTACGGTAAATTGTAAAGGATTTCTGAAAGATGTCAAGGCGTTCAAAGAAGTGGTTGTAACAATTCTGTATTCTGCGCACAGGAGAATGATTGGAGTTGCGCGCAGCGGTCAAGAACGGGCGATGCGACCTGGTGGGCTTTTGTGGTACACTAAAATCTAAACAGTTAAGCAGGTCTGCGCAAGAAAGGTCGCCATGAACAATTTTGTGAAGAAATGTAAGATCTGCACGCATACGTCTGCAGTTCAAGGAAGGGATGGAAGGGACTATGGGTAAGTCAGAATCAGGATGAAAACTCTGATTGTGATGACGGTGCTTAAATATGGATAAAAACTTATTCTGCACACGTTCTATTAATTCACTACTAGATTTGGAGATGCCGTTCCAGGCAACAGAAGCATATTCTAACTGTGGTATACATATTGCATTGTATAGCATTAGAAATGGATCTGGAGAAGAGAATTCCTTTGTAATCCGACACACATTTCCAAGGCTTCGGAGTGCTCGCCGGGTGATGAGCCTAATATGAGGAGAAAAAGAGAGGGTACTGTCGAAAAGCACCCCTAGGTCCCTAATCTCATCAACCCTTTGCAGAGGAGCTCCCTCAATACTGTAGGAAAACAGCAGACGGTGGGTTTTCCGGCTGTAGGTGACAACCTTTGTTTTAGTGGGGTTTAAAATTAGGCAGTTTTTCCTGCACCAGACCGATAATTCCGACACATCCCTCTGCAAGGCACAGCAGTCCTGAACACCGCTAATGTGCCTAAATAGTTTGACGTCATCAGCATAGAGAAGAAAAGAAGAGTTTGTTAACACTGTTGAAACATCATTGATAAAGACAGAAAACAATAATGGACCCAGCACGGAACCCTGGGGTACACCACTTGTTGCAGGGTAAACACTAGACTTTTTGTAGTTAACATCTACATAAAAGGACCGGTCAAGGAGATAGTTGGACAACAAGGCAACAAGGCTTGCGTCTACACCGGACTTAGCAAGCTTGTTAATTAATAACTGATGGTTCACCACATCAAACGCCTTACTGAGGTCAAAATAAATAACGTCCAACTGGCCGTTTTCACAAACTGCAGCCGAAGCCTGTGTCATAAAGCTTGCAAGATTTGTGACCGTCGATCGACCAGAGAAAAAGCCGTGCTGATTTGGTATCACAACGTTCTTGACGCAGGCAGCAAGAACTTTGTGCAGAGCTGACTCAAAGAGTTTTGAGGCGACACAAAGGAGTGAGATCGGGCGATAGTTAGAAACGGCTGACTTATCACCAGACTTAAATATTGGAAAAATTCGAGCGATCTTCCATGCACAAGGAAATTTACCTAAAAGTAAGCAGTTATTATAAATGGAAGTTAAGACAGGCACAAAAATGTTGCCGTAAGCCTTCATGAGGGCTGCTGGAATTCCATCTGCACCACAGGAAAATGATGGTTTCATCCGTTGAAGGCTGTCATTGACAATTTTTTCATCGAACCTAAGTGTGTTAAAATTAGAGTTATTAAACGATAGGCGATCGTCGTTGCCATCTGGCAGTTGAAAGACAGAATGAAAGTACTGAGCAAAACTGGTGGCAACATCCTCAACCTCTTCACCATCGGAATTAAGCAGGCTAACGTGTTCTTTAGACGCCTTAGAACGGCCGCGTACATACCTCCAGAATTCAGCCGGTTTCTGAGACGCAGTAGCCTCTAACGATTCTATATAGAGCTGGTGGTCACGCCGGTAGAGGATTTTACAAAGTGAGCGATACCGACTAAACTCCGCTTTCCACTTGTCAAGCCCAGAACGCTTGGCCTTTTTGTGGGCGCTATCCTTAAGTTTAAGCGAACTTCGAAGTTCTTTAGAAAACCAGTGGGGAAATTTGGAAGGAACAGGCTTGTAAGAAGGGATATACTTTTCCATGCCCCTTCTGACGATTTCAGTGAAACGTCGAACCTGTTCGTCAACATCATTGACATCCAAAACACTAGACCATTCAGCAGATGAATAATAATAATAATAATAATAATAATAATAATCGATCAATCAATCAATCAATCGATCAATCAATCAATCAATCAATCAATCAATCAATCAATCAATCAATCAATCAATCAATGTTTATTATAGTGCCCAGGAACAGCGGAGGCCTTCGTGCTGGAGCACTCAGAGGGGAAAATGCAGCACTGTAGTACATCAACAATTTGCTAATAAACACTCAGTGAGCAAAAAAAAAAAAGAAAAAGAAAAGAAAGAAAGAAAGACCTACAAAAAACGGCAAAGAAGATTAGAAATAAAATAGTGCAATCCAACCGACTTTACACAATCAATTCGTGCTGGCGCACAGAAAAGGTATAAGACAGCAATGAAATGCATGAACAGCTGGCAAAAGAACAGTGAGTGAGCAAAAAATAAGAAGAAACTACAACGTCAAAGAAGAATAAAAATACCATAGTGTAATTTTAGGCAACATTACACAATCAATAGAAACTGTAATGTCTGGTCAATTGCAAGAAGACATCTTACAATAAGCGTAACTATACGGAAGGGTGAGTGAAAAGAAGAAAGTTTTTACAAGATTCGGGAAACGTACATTTTCAGTTTCAAATGGACGCATGAAGTGAATATGGCAACTTTTAATGATAAAAACGTCAGAAAAAGAAAAATTCTACGATAATTACAGTCGCAGTATCAGCACAATACAAGAATAACCAGGAACAAGAACAAGCTCGGTGAAGTCAATGCACACGCCAGGACAAAAAGTGAAGAAAAAGAGCACTGCCAAGATAAACCTAGGGTGTCAGAGCTGACAACCCGGCCAAAAACTCCCGAAGAGGACGCTGAAAGATATCGAGCTTCTCGGAGTGAACATTATGCAGATGCTGCATCCTTTGAAGAGGAGAACGTGTGCTGAGAGCTCCAGCTGCTTTAAAAGGGTGGGCGAGCCTTGTAGCTTTTTGTGGAACGCGAAAACTGATTGATTCAAGTAGTTCCGGGCATAAAATAATACCATGAAGCAATTTGTACATGAAAAGAAGGTCTGAGTGGGTCCGTCGGGAACTTAGAGAAACAGTTATAGGGATAGGCTCCGAAGGAAAACGATGTCTAAATATTGATGAAAATTTGGTTTGTACACGCTCTATACGTTGACAGTTGGAACTACAGGTTCCATTCCAAACGACAGAAGCATATTCTAGTTGCGAAATACAAAGCGTTCTGAATAGTTTCAGGAATGAAGAAGGAAACCGGAATTCTCGAGAAAACCTGCATACAGCCCCAAGAGAGCGGAGCGCCCGCCTAGTAAGTTGAGTGACATGAGGTGATAAAGTTAAGGCACTGTCGAAAAGCACGCCGAGGTCTCTGATCTCTTCAACTCTAGACAAGTAACCGCCGTTAATACTGTAGCAAAATAAAGTGCGGTTCGTTTTTCTGCTATAAGACATGACCTTTGTTTTTGTAGAGTTAAGATTTAATCTATTGACTGAGCACCACTTAGAAAATGAGGATATATCTTGCTCCAGGGCAATGCAGTCATTAATGGACTCAATCCTTCTGAATATTTTAATGTCGTCGGCGTAAAGAAGGAAAGAAGACATCTTAATTGCGGCTGACACATCATTAACAAAAATGCAGAACAAGAGAGGCCCCAACACGGAGCCTTGAGGCACACCGCTTGTTCATCTGTACAGAGCAGACGTCTGCCCGTTAACGCTAACGAAACTAAACTGGTTATCTAGATAACTACCCAACAATGCCACGAGTGGTGTATCAATTCATACCTGTAAAAGCTTTTTAAGTAGCAGCGTATGGCAGACAACGTCAAATGCTTTGCTCAGATCACAGTAGACAACGTCGAGCTGGCCCCTCTCAGAAATGGCTGCCGAGGCCTGCTCCATGAAGCAGGAGAGATTAGTTGTTGTCGACCTTCCTGATATAAAGCCGTGCTGTTTACTTACAAGGAGATTCTGTACAGAACTTGACAGTAATTTGCACAGCGCTGTCTCAAGCAGCTTGGAACAAGCACAAAGGAGAGAAACTGCTCTGTAGTTTGTTGCATCCGATTTGGAGCCTGACTTGAAAATAGGACGCACTCGAGAAATTTGCCACGTGAGAGGGAACACGTTTGTTTTTAGACACTGGTTAAATATCACAGTCAAAACAGGTACAAAAATGCTGCCGTATGTTTTGAGAATAGCTGGAGGTATTCCGTCAGCTCCACACGACAATGACGGTTTCATGCGCTTTAGGCTCTCCAAAACCAACTGCTCGTCCAAAAGCACTAAGCTAGAGCCTTGTACGCGATTTAACAATATGTTCATTTCAGAGACGTCACGCTGGCCGCATGTGGCACTGAAGTGCTGAGCAAAGTGGTTGGCGACATTATGAACTTCTTCCCCAGAGGAATCTACAAGATTGATAAGATCATGTGAGTTGTTCTTACTGCACCGGATGTATCTCCAAAATGTTCCAGGCTGAGAATTCGCACTACTCTCTACAGAATCGAGATAGGAGCGCTGGTCCCGCTCATAAAAGTTTTTACATAATTTACGGTAAGAGCGGAAGTTCTGTTTCCATTCGTCACTCCCAGTTTTCTTATACTTTCTGTGGCAGCGGTATTTTAATTTAAGAGTCGTACGAAGTTCTTTCGAAAACCAATGGGGGTGCTTGGAGTGGTTTGGTTTATACTTGGGAATAAATTGGTCCATACCGCTTTTGACAATTTCGGTGAACCGTTCGACCTGTGCATTGCAATCAGGGAGTTCTTGAATTTCCGACCAATCAAACAAAGAAAAAAATCTATACAAGCCAATGTAATCCCCACGTGCATAACAGAAGGGAGAGAGTTCATTATACTTTAGTGAGGCACCACAATGCCGAATCGAAACGGGAGCAGAAACTGAAAATGGAGGATGAAGCTTGTCGGGTTTGACAAGAGAGATATCCACCATTGATACTCACGCGTTCTGAATGTTTGAGAAGCAGAGGTCTAAGATATTTTCGGGGCAGTTTTTGATGTTATTCAGTTGTGCCATGGATGTGAAATCTAGGAAGTCTTAAACAATGCGACATTTTTGCTGTACGTAATAATTGTAATGCTGGTTAGTTAGACTGTCCCATTGTACACCAGGTGCATTGAAATCCCCCAGAATGATAAAATGGTGATTTGGGTGTGAAGCGCAAACTTCTTCTACAGAAGTAAGTAGCTCATTGAACGAAGAAATAGGAACATCGGGGGGAATATAAAACGCCCCTATTAAGAGCCTCTCGCCCCCAGTCAGTCGGATGTCCAGCCAGACACACTCATTGTCGCCCTCAAGGTCTTGACGCCTCTTACACTGAAGACCACAATCGACCGCAACTAATACGCCCCCTCCCTTTTGTTTAGCCCTAGTAAAATTCCTATCTTTGCGGAAAACTTGGTAATTTGGAGGGAAATAATCATTTGAGCTAATGTCGCTACAGAGCCAGAATTCAGAAATTACAATATTTGGAAAATTTGAGGAAAGTACATTAGCAAAAAATTCGGACGCTTTAGTGCGAAGGCCGCGCGCATTTTGGTAGTGTATGTCCACCCTATTGTTAGTTTTTTTCATCGTGTGGGACATCAGTGGGACAGAACATTTCGGCATGCAGCTTTCCGCGGAAAGGTTTGAAAAGGCAGCCTTTCGACCAGAACAAAGGATCGCTCAAACGCTCGAAGGAGTCCTCATCGACCGTAACGCAGAAGGAAAATAATGAACTGTACTTAGTCTTCAGCCGCTGACAAGCCAGAGGTACGACATGTACCGTCGAAAGATGCTCCGTCAGTTGGGCTGAAGTGGTGCACGGTGACAGTTTAGACAAGAAGATGTGTCTCGGACGCTTAGATGGACGAACGACGGAGATGCTACACGCATCTGAAGCATCCACACACACTGCACTCCCTCTGCGTTTGTTTGACTGGGCCGAGTCGTTGGAAGGTGGCTTGCCGGATGCATCATTTAACAAAAGGCAAGCCTCGGAAGGGGCAGGGGTCAGCTGCTCGTTCGCTGAAAGCGTAGACGCTGCGTTTATCTTCGCCACAACAGTGGCAAAGGATGAAAGGTCCACTCGCTGCGTGGAAGGGGTCGAATAATAATAATAATAATCAATCAATCAATCAATCAATCAATCAATCAATCAATCAATCAATCAATCAATCAATCAATCAATCAATCAATCAATCAATCAATCAATATCTTTATTACAGTGCCCAGGTACAGCCGTAGCCTTTGTTCTGGCGCACTTAAGAAAAAGACAGACGACGACACAAATACATCCACGCGTGAGAAGAACAACAAAATACAAGCGAAGAAAAAAACCAGAATGAAGAATAAAGGTCATTTAACAAAATCAATGATTTCGGCACACTAAAGTTTGAACAATCACGAAACGATAAAACACAGTGTCATAAAAATTTGACAATATAAACGGGCAGATATAGATATATCTGAGTAGGAACTGTAACAAAGGCGAGCAACATAAACGAAAATAGGGCAATGAAAATAGAATTAAAACGGTCGGAACCAAGTCGGGGAGAGACAGAAGTCAGAAGGTCGCACATGTAAGACCGAAGGGGTGTATGAAACAGGTCAATATTATGGGAGTAGAGATTGTATGTTTCTTGAAGGCGGTACAATGTGCAGTGTCTATTGCATGTCTTACGGGTACGAAGTATAGGAGACTTACGGGTAAGTTTCGACGGTACTCTAAGATTTACATTTGCAAGCAACTCCGAACAAGAAATAATCCCGTGTACAAGTTTAAATAAAAAATTAGGTCAGCATTGGTTCGTCTAGACTTCAAACTTTGGAGAGGATTAGAATTAAAAAAGTCTGAAGCATTGCCACTGTGGCGGGAGAAACGATGTTTGTGGATAGATATGAACTTATTTTGCACTTTGTCAAGTATATTACTGTTCGACTGGCACGTGCCGTTCCAAACAACAGAGGCATATTCTAAAATAGGGCGGACAACAGACAAATAAAGCTTTAGTAGTGAGACAGGTTTGCTGAATTCTCTTGATATTCGACAGACAAACCCCAAGCGGCGAAGGGCGCGCTTAGAAATAGAATATACATCAGCAGAAAAGTTTAGTGCACTGTCAAATACCACTCCAAGGTCAGATATTTTACACGCACGCGGTAGTGGCACACTTTTCACAACGTACGGATAAAGTATGGGGTTTGTTTTACAAGTGTAGGACATAACCTTCGTTTTAGTGCCACTAAGAGCAAGTTTGTTCGCAGAGCACCAGTTGCTAAAAGCATCCACATCAGATTGAAGAGCTATGCAATATTCAGCGCTAGTAACTTCTTTAAATATTTTGATGTCATCAGCATATAACAGAACACAAGAGTGATTTATAGAGGCTGAGACGTCATTAACAAACAAAGAAAACAAAAGGGGCCCCAGAACAGATCCCTGAGGCACACCACTGGAAGCATAGTAGGCAGCAGATTCTTTATCATTAACAGAGACAAAACATGACCTATTATTAAGATAGCTGCTGAGTAACTTCACGAAGCAAACGGGAATGTTATAAGTAGACATTTTATGCAGAAGCAAGGAATGGTCAACTACGTCAAACGCTTTGCTGAGGTCACTGTACACGGTATCGAGCTGACCCCGCCCATGCACAGCTTCCGAGGCAAAGGACATAAAAGACACAAGGTTTGTAGTAGTTGAACGGCCAGATAAAAAACCGTGTTGTTGTGGAAGAAGGATGTTTTTGACTCTGCTCGACAAAATTACGTGCAAAATTGATTCGAACAGTTTGCTTGCCGAGCAGAGGATAGAAATTGGCCTGTAGTTTTCTACCTTTGTTTTCACACCAGACTTAAACACAGGAACAATACGCGCGACTTTCCAAAGGCGCGGAAAGGTAGATGATTTCATACAGTTGTTATAGAAGTGAGAATCGGAGCTAGTATGACCCCGTAAGCTTTTAGTAGTGCGGAGGGAATTCCATCCAGACCGGAGGAAAGAGATGGCTTTAGCTGTTTGAGTGCCTTGAGAACGTCTTCTTCGCATATAAGGGTGATACAGAAATTCGAAGAAGACAGTTCGCGGGCGCGGGAGAGGGTATTGGGTCCAAATACCGAACTGAAGTGCTCAGCAAATGCATCGACAACAGAAGCGATATCCTTTCCCTTTTCATCGAGAAGGCTGATGTGTTCTCGGCTCTTCGTGCCGGAGGGAAAACGGACGTACTGCCAGAAGCATTTGGAACTCCGCGTAGCATCATTTTCAACAGCAGAGATGTACAGTAACTGATCCCGCTTATAGAGCACTTTGCACAGAGACCTGTAATAGACAAATTGCTGTTGCCATGACTCACTATTTGTCCGCCGTGCCTTCCGATGGGCACGCTTCTTATGTTTCAAGGCCACCCGGAGCTCACCTGAAAACCAAGCGGGGAATTTAGAGTTCCTCGGCCGCTTACGCGGGATGAATCTGCGCATACCTTCTTGCATAATAGAAGAAAATGGCTCGACTTGCTCGTCAACTTTTCCAGCGTTCAAAACCTCAGACCAGTCAAACTCCGACAGATAATTATAAAAACCTACGTAGTCCCCAGCGGCAAAGTTAAAGGCAGGACGGGCAGATGGACAGGAGCGAACGAACTGAGGGGAACACAGTAAAGAAAGATGCAAGGGGGGATGATACTTGTCAGGACACACAAGATGAAAGTCGGACTTGGAAACACTGCGAGAATGAAGATTGGAAAAGCAAAGGTCAAGCGTGTTTCCGTTGCAGTTTTTTACACCATTTTTTTGCTGGAGGTCAGTAAAAGAAATGAAGTCTAGAAGGCAGGTGCCTTTCCGTATGGCATAGTGGTATTGATGCTGGACGGTACCATCCAACCAGTCGATACCAGGTGCGTTAAAATCGCCAGCGATACAGAAGTCATGACGGGGATTTGAGGTGACGACGTTTTCGATGGCCGAAATGCCTGACTCATACTCATGTGGATGAAGATTTGGAGAAAAGTAAAATGTAGAAAGTAATATATTCCGCTTACCTGGGCAGCATAATTCAACCCAGACAGATTCATCCACAGTTTCGATATCACTGCGCCTCAAGGAAATAATAGAACGATCCACAGCTATGATAACACCCCCACCAAAACTTTTACCTTTTGTACAGTCCCGGTCACTGCGGTAAACATTAAAATTTTCGGTAAAATAGTCCCCAGAGGCAATATCTGGTTCAAGCCAGGTTTCCGTAAGAATAATAATATGAAAATCGGATGAAGATACAGAATAAAAAAACTCACTAGCCTTTGTCCGTAGGCCACGAACGTTTTGATAGAGAATGTTCCGGTGCATCCGGGTGGATTATTATTACAGGTTTCAGACGTGTGTAGCATGGATTCATGAAGAGGGCCTAGAAACCGTTTAAAGAGGCACCCGTTGGGCCACAACGATGGGTCTTGCAAGCGTTCGAAGTACTCATCGGAGAACACGACATGAAACGACGCATAGTTGGTGAACCTTGTTTTTAGACGTTTGCAGGTCACAGGAGGGGGCGTTCAAACTGGTAAGGTGGGAGGACAAGGCTTCACTAGTAGTCTCCGGTGACAGCCTAGAAACGAACATAGCGGGTGGCCGCCGAGATACGTCACGTGTCGGCTGTTGGTCAGCCGAGTGTGTTAATTTCGGTGAAACCACCATGATTGATCCCGGGTCGGAAGTGCCATACGACGGTTGAAGGCAAGCTGGGCGTCCCTTCGGCTGTACAATCCCAGTGACCGGGGCAGGGACAAATGCAACTACATTACCCTGCACACCCCCAGCAGTGGCTGATGTCGGCGAGGGGGATGCGGTAGGGGCAGGCAGCGTCGGAGCCGCCGCAACCGCAGAGAATAGCGACTTCGATTCCGGGGAGCAGGGCTGGGTGCGCGGAGCAGCAGGCCGTCGAGCGAGTTCCCCACGCAGGCAGCGAATTTCCTCCCGGAGGGAGACAACAACATCGGCCTGCCGAGCAAAGCCCTGCATGCTCTCACGACGGACCTGTTCGTTTTCCTCACGAAGCCGGGCCACTTGGTCGCTCAGAAAAGAGATCCCCTCCAGCGCGTCGGTGAGGAGGGCGTGGAGAGAGGCAACTTCGGTCCGTAGGTCGACCGGTTGGGACGGCGGCGCGGGGGTCCAGGCGGCCGGCGACTGTCGGCGGGCGCAGGGTGAAGAATGTGTGCGGGACGGCGGGCCGGTGTCGTTGCTGGCCGACAAAGCTTCGGTAGGCTTAGGCGCCGCATCGGCGGTTTCGCACAAATTGCACCTAAATCGCCGAGCACCCGACTTCAAAAGCTGCAGCTCCTCGTCCGGCCACACAATGCACTTCGCGTGCACACGTTTTTGGCACGACGCACAGCGAAAGAACTTCTGTTTCCCGAAAAAAGCATAAGAGCATAGAATACAGAAGTCCTGACTGGGCGCCATCTTGCCCAATAATCAATCAATCAATCAATCAACCATTATTTTTGGTGCCCGGGAACAACCCTAGGGTCTTGGTACTGGTACACCATATACAAGCATTCATAAAAACAAACTAAAATCAAGACAACACAACACATAAAACCATATATATGAAAGAAACATTAAAGTAAAAATAGTTACAGAGATCCCAGAAAGCAAAACAGCAAAAAAAAAAGGAAGCCTAGTGTTAGAAGCCATGACACCCGGCCAGCAAAACGTTGAGGGCACGTGAAGAATTGAAAATACACAAGCAAATACTCAATGAACATGACGGAGATAGATTATACACATAAAACAAAGGTTTTGTAACAAGATCTTAGCAAGTTTCAAAATGGAAAAACGAAGTTCAGCGTTACAAGCACTGACACTTAAACCGACAGAAATTCAAGCAACACAAAATCAGGAAAAGTGAAAAACAAACAAGCAAGATGATGATTTGCATAGAATAAATACGGAACAGAAATACGCCACATAAATGACATAAAGGCACTTAAGCTACAACAGTTTTCAATTCATTAGAGAACAAAGACAAAGAGCTCTGGAATATATCAAGACGATCGGAATATTCATTATATGCACATTGTATTCTGCAGATGCACGAGCGTCGTCTATTTAGAGCATCTGTTCTGAACGTTCGAAATTTTCGGAAAAGTTTGTTGGGCAAGTTGACATTGATAAGTGCAACCAAGTCATCACACAAAATATCACCATGAAGAAGTTTATTAAGAAAGATAATGTCAGCTCTCATTCGTCGACACCAAAGGGAAGGAATACTTTTGAGACAAGACATGCTGCCATTTGCGTCTTCTTGTACATGACGGAAACGGTGCCTAAAGATAGAAAGGAACTTATTTTGAACCCTTTCGATGCGGTCACTATTGGACTTGCAAGTTCCATTCCAAACAACAGAACTGTATTCGAGAAGAGGTAAGCAGAGAGCTGAATACAACTTTAAGAAAGGAAGAGGACTTTTAAACTCTCTAGAATACCTGCAAACAGCACCCAGACATCGAAGAGAGCGTCCGGTAATTTGTGTAACGTGGGAAGAGAAAGTCAGAGAAGAATCAAATAGTACTCCCAAGTCCCGAATTTCGGTCACCCTCGGCAGTGCTGTGCTTGCTATTTTATAGGAGTATTGCAGCTGTTGAGTTTTCCTACTATAGGAAACAACTTTAGTTTTTGAGGGGTTCAAAATTAAGTCATTTTTGGTGCACCAACGATGGAATGACACGATATCAGCCTGAAGAGAATTACAGTCCTGAACATTACACACTTCTCTGAAGATTTTCATATCATCAGCATACAACAAAAAAGATGAATTTTGAATGGCAGAAGCAACAACGTTAATGAAAATGGAAAAAAGAAGGGGGCCCAGAACGGAGCGCTGGGGTACGCCACTTGTTGCTTTGTATCTAAATGATGTTTGAAATAATAATAATAATAATAATAATAATCAATCAATCAATCAATCAATCATGTTTATTTACATGCCCAGGAACAGCCAGAGGCCTGAGTGCTGGCGCACGGATAGTTATATGAAAACAAAATACAAGAAACATATTGCAAGAAACAAACAAGCGACAAGACACACACATATTGAAGTAGCGAAAATTACAAAAATAAAGCACAGGCGGAGCCTGGGTACAGGTAAAAAAGAAAAAAGAAGATGCCTTTGTGGCTCAGCTTATTGTAATGAATACACAACAAGCAGAGAACAAAGTTTGACAGTAAGACGACAAAAACAATGACAAGAGTATAGAAACAAATGATAAGACAAGCATGATAAGTAAACAGTTTCAAAAACAGGCAACTATATTGGTTAAACAGAACCGCAGAGAAACCCAATTTCAGCAATAAAAAAAAAGAAAAACGAACGACAGAGATATCATAGATGTTTAACATACTGTGTTCAACAGCGCAGTACGGTAAATTGTAAAGGAGCTTTGAAAGATGTCAAGGCGTTCAGAGAAGCGGTTGTAGCAATTCTGTATTCTGCGCACTGGAGAATGATTGGAGTTGCGCGCAGCGGTCAAGAAAGGGCGATGCGACCTGGTGTGCCTCTGTGGAACACTAAACTCTAAACAGTTAAGCAGGTCCGCGCAAGAAAGGTCACCATGAACAACTTTGTGAAGAAATGTAAGGTCTGCACGCATACGTCTGCAGGTCAACGAAGGAATGGAAGGAACTATGGGTAAGTCAGAATCAGGACCCGGACTGTGATTGTGATGACGGTGCTTAAATATGGATAAAAACTTCTTCTGCACACGTTCTATTAATTCACTACTAGATTTGGAGATGCCGTTCCAGGAAACAGAAGCATATTCTAACTGGGGGATACATATTGCATTGTATAGCATTAGAAATGGATCTGGAGAAGAGAATTCCTTTGTAATCCGACACACATTTCCAAGACTTCGGAGCGCTCGCCGGGTGATGAGCCTAATATGAGAAGAAAAAGAGAGGGTACTGTCGAAAAGAACTCCGAGGTCCCTAATCTCCTCAACCCTTTGCAAAGGAGCTCCCTCTATACTGTAGGAAAACAGTAGACGATGGGTTTTCCGGCTGTACGTGACAACCTTTGTTTTAGCTGGATTTAAAATTAGACAGTTTTTGCTGCACCAGACCGATAATTCCGACACATCCCTCTGCAAGGCACAGCAGTCCTGAAAACTGCTAATGTGCCTAAATAGTTTTACATCATCAGCATAGAGAAGAAATGAAGATTTTGTTAACACTGTTGACACATCATTGACAAAGATAGAAAACAATAGTGGACCCAGCACAGAACCCTGAGGTACACCACTCGTTGCAGTGTAAACACTAGACCTTTTGAAGTTTACATCTACGTAAAAGGACCGGTCAAGGAGATAGTTGGACAACAAGGCAACAAGGCTTGCATCAACACCGGACATAGTAAGCTTGTTAATTAATAATTTATGGTTCACTACATCAAACGCCTTACTGAGGTCAAAATAGATAACATCCAACTGGCCGTTTTCACAAACTGCCGCCGAAGCCTGAGTCATGAAGCTTGCAAGATTTGTAACCGTCGATCGACCCGAGAAAAAGCCGTGCTGATTTGGTATCAGAACGTTCTTGACGCAGGCAGCAAGAACGTTGTGCAGAGTTGACTCAAAGAGTTTTGAGGCGACACAAAGGAGTGAGATTGGGCGATAGTTGGTAACGGCTGACTTATCACCAGACTTAAATATTGGAAAAATTCGAGCAATCTTCCATGCACGAGGAAATTTGCCGAAAAGTAAACAGTTATTATAAATGGAAGTTAAGACAGGCACAAAAATGTTGCCGTAAACCTTCATGAGGGCTGCTGGAATTCCGTCTGCACCACAGGAAAATGACGGTTTCATCCGTTTAAGGCTATCATTGACAAGTTTTTCATCGAACATAAGTGTACTAAAATTAGACATATTATTAAACGATAGGCGTTCGTCGTGACCATCTGGCAGTTGAAAGACAGAATGAAAGTACTGAGCAAAGCTAGTGGCGACATCCTCAACCTGTTCCCCATCGAAATTAAGCAGGCTAATGTGTTCTTTAGACTCCTTAGAACGGCCGCGTACATACCTCCAGAAGTCAGCCGGTTTCTGAGACGCAGAAGCCTCTAACGACTCTATATAGAGCTGGTGGTCACGCCGGTAGAGGCTTTTACAAAGTGAGCGATACCGACTAAACTCCGCTTTCCACTTGTCGAGCCCAGAACGCTTGGCCTTTTTGTGGGCGCTGTCCTTAAGTTTAAGCGAACTTCGAAGTTCTTTAGAGAACCAATGGGGAAATTTGGAATGAACAGGCATATAACAAGGGATGTAATTTTCCATGCCACTCCTGACAATTTCGGTAAAACGTCGAACCTGTTCGTCAACATCATTGACATCAAAAACACTAGACCATTCAGCAGATGAATAAAAGTGATAGAGCCCAACATAATCTCCACGCTTGAAAGCATATCGCGGGACTGCACAATCGTCAACACAGCCATAGCAATGCTGGGCAGTGACAGAGACAGAGACAATAAGAGGGGGGTGAAACTTGTCGGGGTGTACAAGAGATATTTCGGAGGCACACACTTCTACGTTTTTCAAGTTCGAGAAGCACACATCTAGGACATTACCACAGAAGTTTTCTATGTGGCAGAACTGCTGCAAGGAGGTGAATGATTGAAAATCTAATAACATGGTGCATTTCTGCGCTGCATAATGGTTTTTATGCTGAAATGAAAGACTGTTCCAGTGAATACCTGGGGTGTTGAAGTCCCCAAGTATAATTAGCTTATGGTTGGAGTGTGAATTGGAAACATTTTCAATAGATGTGAGCTTTAGATTATATTCAGCAGGTAAAATATCCGGGGTTATATAGAATGTACCGATGAGCAGCTTCTCGCCCCTCTTGAGGCCTTCCTCAAGCCAGACTGATTCCTCAGTCTCGAGGTCTGCACGCCGCACGCATTGCACTGAGCGATCGATGGCAATGAGAACACCGCCACCCTTTTGCTTGGGCCCAGTTAACTTTCTGTCACTTCTAAAAATTTCATAGGTCGGAGGAAAATAGTCGGAAGATGAGATATCATCGCAAAGCCAAGTTTCAGTAATAACAATAGTAGAAAATTTGGAGCACACAACATTTCTAAGAAATTCGGAGGACTTAGTACGTAGACCCCGAGCATTTTGATAATAGATGTCTAGAGTGTCGTTCTTACTGGTCATTCTCAGAAGTTTCACAGCTGTGCACCATGCCAGGGTGGAGCTTGCCTTGGAACGGCTTGAAGAGGCAGCCCTTTGGCCACATAGACGGGTCGCACAGGCGCCTGAAACACTCTGCGTCAACAGTTACACAAAAAGAAGAATAGGAGTCATGCTTGGTTTTAAGGCGTTTGCATGACAATGGCGTGACTTGCACATTCGACAAGTGGGCCAACAGTTGCCCAGATGTAGTGTTAGTCGACAACTTCGTAACAAAGATGGCCCTGGAGCTCGGCGGTCGGCGCACCACAACCAACTCAGAAGCTTCCGATGCACCAACGCGAGGAGGGCTTCTTTTCTTCACTAAGTTCACCGGCGGGCCATTACTCGCAGTGTCGGACCGTAGAGGCGGAGGCAAAGGGCAGTCCGATGGGGAACTCAAATCACTCAACACCGCACCTGGTTGACCGCTGGAGCGTTCTAAGAATGCCAAAGCGTTCGTCGAGGACAGGAGGGGGCCGCCTTCGCCCGCTGCACCGGCGGCAGCTGCGGCGAACGACGACCTCATGGGGAGACCGGAGTGCGGTGACGTCACCGGTAGCGTGGAACGGCTAGCAGGCTTCGGGGAAGCAGGCGGGGAAGGCGGCGGACGGGCGAGCTCCCCTCGCAGGCAGCGAACCTCCTCACGCAGGGACGCGACGATTGCAGCCTGATGGGCAAGCCCAGCCACATGGTCCCGTCGCAGAAGCCGGTTCTCCTCGCGCAGCTCGGTGACAACATCCCCAAGAAAGGAGAGGCTGTCGCAGGCTTCAGACAGGAGATTCTTCAAAGCCGCTACCTCTGCGCGTAGGTCCGCCGAAGGGTTGAAGCTTGCTCCGACAGGGGACGCCACTCGTTTGGCCGGGATGTTCGCTGGCTCACCATCTTCGCTGGTTTGGTCACCGGGGTCGCTAGGCCTAGCGGGTGACGCCGCGGCCACACACAGATTGCAGACGAACGGCTGCTCACCGCAGATCAAACGCTGCAGTTCCTCGTCCGGAAGAACAATGCACTTACCGTCCGCACGGCGTTTACACGCAGAACATCGAAAAAACGCCTGCGTGCCGAAGAAAGCGAGGCAGCAGAGGAGGCACTTGTCCTTACTGGGCGCCATAATAATAATAATAATAATAATAATAATAATAATAATAATAATAATAATAATAATAATAATAATAATAATAATAATAATAATAATAATAGTAGTAGTAATTTTAATAATAACATTTTTCACACTTCCAAATTACAGCGTTATCCAGCCTGCATAAGCCACATGGCTAATGTGTGACGCTGGGCAGTCATCAGGAGGACGCGGATTAGGACATCAGGGAATCGAAAGCACACAGAGCCGAACATCGCGAAAACAATAACTGAGCAACTTCTGTGCCCAGAAAAAAAAAGAATAGCAAAATAACACTCCAAAATGCCAAGAGACTTTTTACCTAATTAAACAAAAAAGGTATTGGTAACGCTCGCCCGCAAAAAAAAATGTTATAATGGTTTCAGGTACATGTAAACAGGACAATGCACTAATTCAATATCTGCAATAAATTACGTCAAAATTGTTTTTACCTGCTTCGTATTAGTGATTACTGACTCGGTTTTAATTCTGTTAAGGAAATGTGGGACATAAAAGGCACCGGTTCTTTTACCGTAATAAGTGTACACACGTGGCAATACAAAGTTTTCAATGTTTCGTAGAGACCTCGCTTTATCATTCACAACTTTAAATTGATTCTAATTGAAGTGCTCACAAAAACCATCAAATATAAATTGCTCCCAATAGGTAAAACGTCAATGTTTCATAACATCGTGGATTGGTTGACCATGGTGCTTTGCACTATAAGCGAGGTTGTAGGCAATATTATGGAGGGTGTTGTTGAGAATATTGAAGTTATAAGATGATGAAAGACCGTATATTTAAATTCCGTATTTTATAATAGACTGTCCTAAACTTTTGTATACCAGTTTTTCAACCGAACTGCCAGAAATAGAGCGCAGCGCATATAGGGATGCACAAACTGCTCTCAAACGTTTGACAACGTGCTCAATGGGAACGCTCCAATTAAACGTGTCGTCAAAATATAGTCCTAAGTATTTTACATTATGTTGAAGTGTTAGCAGGGAACTAGAAAATTTATTACATTTACTACCTCGAGGGGCTCCAGCTGCGCAAAGGCAGCGGCACCGCTGCCAGCATAGGGTTGACGTCACCTCTTTCCGCAAGTGCCTTGGTGTTCTGTGTTCTTTTGCGGCCTTCCGACAATGCATCGACGCTGCAGATTTTTGCCCACTTGGGCGATCTATTGCTCACTCAATAAAAAACGGCGTTAGGCAGCTACCGACAGTAGTGATGACCGGCCACACCACACTGCGGGCGAGCAATGCCAGTGGATATACAGCGCGATGGGTTGACTTGTTTTTGTTGATGATTAACGGCATGAGCTTTTTCTCGGCGGGTTTTTCCACCCGATGAAACGAAAACCGCACTGCGGAAGGGGTTTGTTTGCGCTGTTGCTCCAGAAATACTTCCTGATGTTGCGTTGAAGGGTAATTTTATTGATAAAATCGACTTTCGGAAACAACTTGACGGAATGCCATCAGCGAATCAAAAGGTGCTTTTTAAATCAGATTTAAGTGGTAGATGCTGACTTTCTACTACCAGCCATACCATTCCTGAATATCGTACGTCACAAGAGGGTCGTCTTGAACGACAGACCCGACGCCATAAAGAAAGCAAAGCTTGGGCCATCAGGCTATCGTTTGTGGCAGCTCTGCATTGCTTCATGTTCCTACAGAGTGGGATGTTGCCGTCTCGTGCGAAAGGGTTTTAACAACTTAATTTCGCTGGCGTGCTTTATGAAGGAAGCTTGCCTCAGACTCTTCTCTCGCTCTCCTCGTCTCTTTCTGTCATGGACAGCGCGGTGCATTGATGGAAATTATTTACGCGCGATCGCTTTCGAGAACAGTTCGAGAGCTCATTCATGCCAAAGTTTATCAAAAGCACAAAAGAGGCTGGTTTGTTTAGAAAAGCGGAAGTTGTCGTGATTAGCGGAGCTTTCTTGTAGGCGCATTTCAGGTACGAAGAGGGGAAGGAGGGCGCATGTTTTACACCGTTGGTCACGGTGAACCTTGCGGTTATCCGGGAACACGTACTTCCTACTCTGTCTTTACCTGCAATCACAACACGCGGGTGTAACGAGGAAAGCAGAAGAATGCGCACCGTGTTTGGTGTGAAAGGGTTGCTTGTGTGCGCCGTGCTGCGGCGTTCCCGACGTGTGCCAGCGACGCCCCCTACCCTCAAGCTCGCGTGGCGCGCAATCTGTCATCGGGGCGTCTCCCGGGCTGGTGTTTATTTAGCGGCTCCAGCGCCCTGGCTCAATCTCGCTGCTCCCGACCGAGGGCCACTTTCTCGCTCCACGCCCGTCGGTCAGGGCAGCGGGGCGGAGGGCGGTAGCCATGGGAAAGGCTTGCAACTGCAGTCGAAGTAAACCCCCTCGTCGTTCCCGAGCTCCAAAGCGGGTGTGGTCAGAGTCGAGATGTCCCCGGACCCCTCCTCTCTCTGTTTCTCTCTCTCACTCTCTGTCCAGTGCCGGTCCCGAGCCTGTCCGACGACCCTGGGCACGTCGTATCTTTATTCCTGCACTTTCGCTCGCGGCTGTCGCACTGCTGTGCACATCTTCAATGGCCGTCGCTAGAAGGTTCGCGAATCCCTTCCCGTAATCTTTCTTTCCTTTCTTTGAAGCTTGACGCGTTCGAGGGGGCAGGTTTTTTTAAATGAAACTTTAGTGGTTGTGGCCGGCTTCGTGTCCTCAGTTCACTTCTGTCTATGTCATTGTGGCCCACATTGTTAGGAATTATTGGCATTTGTCCCGCGGCCGACGCTGAAAAAAAGAGGCTAAGCAGGCCGAGTGGTCAAGGAGGTCAGCGGTGTTGGCGTGGAAGGACACAAGGGCATGCACACGCACTAGCATATCATCGGGCAGCGTGCTCGTGCCTTGCGTGTATAACGCTTATTAGCGTGCATTGTGCCACGCGCTTGCGAATATTTATATGCACGTGTGCGCGCGTTTCTGTGTAGGCGGCCGTGCTTGTGTGTGTGCACGCACGCGCGCACAAAGACATGCAAGCGTTGTTCACTCGAGGTGCTTGACGAAAAAGTTGTTGATTGAAAAATTGACCATACCACGCGTTTAAATGAACAGAAAACGGGCACACTGAATGACCTTCGTTGCTGCGACCACGTATAGAAACAAAACGGCAGACTAAATCTTCTAGACATGCAAAGTTCGTCGAGGCTGAAAGCAGCAATTTCTCGCGAAATTTCGGCTCTAGTAGTTGCATTTTAGAGGTCTGTCGTCCCTGATCCACTTGCTATTTCTTAAGTGTAACGACGTTCCGGAGCTGCGCAAAAAAGTTTCCAGCTTCTTAAGCCAGTCGCTACATCTGCACTAGCATGTAGTGCAAAAAAAAAAGAATATTAATACAAAATCAGAATAAAGTGTTTTCTTTATTTTTCTCCCTCTCTCTCAAATTTAAAAAAAATGTTAAAATCCTGACGTAGGTCAGTTACAGTAAAAATGTGGAAACATCGCTAGAATAGATTATAGTAGAGGAATTGCCATTGCATTTCATGCCGGATTTTTCTGGTATTGCGTGTGTTTAGATTACTATTTTCCGCTTCGCGCTTACTTTGCAGCCGGGCGCACACTAGGTACAACATGGGTTTCACTCGTTTCCGGTTTCGTCGTCTGTACCACGTTTAAATATATTTATTTTAGCACCTATTCTTGTTGGCACTGCACGTGTGAGATAAACCCCTTTTCGGGCTCGGTGAAAGCCGCTGTAGATATGTATTTATAATTGGCTTCCTCGTCTGAACATTTATGAATTCAGTTTGTATAGACCAACGCATGCATGTTTGATTACTGCATTTATTCAAAGCGGGAATAAATCATTTGCTTGGAACCTTGATGTATATCTGTATTACATTACCCATCGCAACTTATCCATGGGCAGGTGTCTCGAATCAATAGAAATAACACCCAATTGCGTGCCAGGCATGACTTTCTATCCCCATAAGTTTGATTGATTGATTGTTAGCTTTAACGCGCTGACGCAACGCAGGCGATGAGGCGCGCCGTAGTGGAGGGCTCCGGATTAATTTTGACCACCTGGGGATCTTTAACGTGCGCCGAAATCTCGTACACACGGGCGTTTTTGCTTTTCGCCTCCATCAGAAAAGCGGCCGCCGCGGCCGGGAATCGAACCCGCGACCTGGTTCTCAGCAGCGCAACGCCTTAGCCACTGAGCCACCGCGGCGAGTTATCCCCATAGGTGGGCAGTAATGGCCAATTAATCAACCCATTTTCACTTGGGCCCCATGTTTACATTACATCAATCGAAAACGTACCTATTGAAAACTGGACGTTTATTTTCAACTAACGATCAGTGTTTTACATTCCCGTATCGCCATTTATGTTTTTTCTGCCCTTTGTTGAGAGTAATCGTGGTATTGTTCACTCGTACTTGTTTCCGGGAAATGTATAATTGTAGTTGCATATCATTTCACTGCACAACAAGCTCGGCTATACACTTAGCTCATTGGCATAATCTTAGAATGAAACTCAAGTAGTTTTAAACCGCCAGTTATTTTTAACGACGCATTGGATTCACTCATAAAGCGACGGCTGTTGGTAGAACTTTCGCGGATTTTAGGCCATTGTGCGGGCTCAAAAATTTTTGTCAGCTGTAATCTTACCCTGCTTCTCTGTTACACCAACTTTTCATTTCCTTGGTAACATTGCCGGAAAACATCAGCACAGACGCCTTTTTATTTGTTTTTGTTTTTTGCTTCTTGAGTCAATCGGGAGTCTTAAATGACAACAAATATGGTTCTTATCGGGCAACACCAAACGGGCACAAGCCTTGTGCAGAAATATGCACTTGAAATCTGCCCCGAATGTACACTGAGCATGAAGTATACAATTAAAAGGAAACAAAACGCAGAATGAGTAGGGGTAGGCTACATCCAGTAAGTATTCTGAAATACCCAGCAGTAAGCTATCCTTGTCACGCAAAAGCCTGGTCTTCAAGCTATGAGTGCTTCCGGTAATTACAAATGGGGCAGAAACTTGGAGTACAATTAGGCACCTTGAGGGAAAAGTTGGATGGCCCAAGGAGCCATGAAAAAAAAGAATAATGCTGCAAGTAGCACTTCGAGATTAGAAAATGCGAGTGTGGATTGCGGTACAATCCCGGATGCACGACATTGTGGCTCGAATTGAGCGAAAGAAGTGGGGTCGGGCCGGAAAATGTCATGCGTATGAACGAAAACCAGTGCACCACCCGTTTACTTGAATGAATACCGATGTACCGTAACCAAAATAGGACAAGAAGGACTAAATACAGAGAAGAACGGAGAAATTTCGGGGCAAAATATGAACTTGGCAAACTCCCAATTGAAGTGGTTGTAAATCTTCGGCTCTCCCACGTCCTGCAATGGACACAGCCGCGCTTGATGGTGGTGATACACTTGTCAACCGATTGCAGCTCTCATTCTTTAAATGCTTTAAATTTGTCTAACAACATCACATGTGTGAAACTTTGCGCTTGACAGGCCACCGAAAAAGTTAAGCGTTAATTACTCTTTCGAAGGAATTGGACGGAGCACTGAATATGACCAAGCGGAATGGGTATATTCGTACACGGGAAAACGCACGCACGCTCCTCATCCTCCTCAACCCGCTCTTAAGGAGCGGGCTCATGATCCTGCTCATCGAAAAAGCAATGGCGTGCCATTGCCCTACACTGCCGCTCGCAAAAGATAAAAAACATGCGGAACTTTTTCTTGTTGATCGCATCCATCCGTAGGCCGTTTGCGCGTTCGCGCGGTTTGGTTGGCCGTCTGCCAAGCGGTAACACTGATCATGTTACACTGATCAGTGGAACATGATCAGTGTAATTAGTGTAAGATGATAACACACACCGATCATCTTACAATCTGGTACCATTCCATTTTTTCTCTTTAAAAAGTCATTATGTAATTATTAGCAACAATTTGAGGCTAGTAAAACATTTTAAGAAGGCCCAGATGCTCTCTATAGAGATGAGAACGTTGGGCGTTCACATATCGCAATATAAACGCTTATAATTACCACGGCTCTGACTAGAGTGAGACGACATCACTCCGTCGCAATGGCGGAGAAAGCTATGGTGCCCATTAGCTGTAGCCAGTGCTTGCGCTTTATGGATGTCCCTACCCGCTAGTGAGAACTGTATACTCCCTGCCTATGTGCCTACGGACTTCATTACGCAAATGGCCGCGCTGATTGAAGTTCCCTAATACGTTCCCGGGCAGCCTTTCAGTATACCTAAGCTTGCGCAAGTCTCTCTGTCCGCTGCAACGCGAAGCTCAATTTATCCGAATTCCAACGTTGGGATGCAACCTGACGACTAAGTATTCGTGATAGTCAGAACTAAAGCGAGTGGTTCGGACGGCTTTCTTCCCGACCCGCGCTTGCTTTCCACTGTATTTGAATATGTATATCTCTTCCCTCTACCGCTTTCCCTCCTTCTTCTTCTACCTTCTCCTGTTTCTAACGCTTTGCGCTGCGCAGCTGCATCTCCTCAACTCATCTTGATCCCGTACTTAGCAAGCCACGGTACTTGCGGCTAAGGACAAACTACGGCGTAGAAAGGCTTCGAGGCACTCCAAGGTTATGTGCGGTGCAAGGGCATCGCTCCTTGTGTACGAGCACGAGCGGAACAAGACGTTATTCTTCGGTTGTGTCCTGGGTGTCGCAACGAAACGATAACCAGAAAGGAAAAACGAAAAAAAAAAACGGAAGTTTCGGCCGGAATGAACACGAAAACGTAACGATATTTATTTCTTCATTCAAGAGTGAAACGTTCGTTTCGCTTTTCGGTTTGAGTGGCAATTTCATGGGTTTAAGGATTCATTCAATTTCCATTCAGCGAAATGGGAAATTGCCGTCGATTTGCTGGCATGAAATCGTCTTTCTTCTATATGGCACCCACTCTCCTTCAGAAGGCTTGCTGCCTGCTTTCATACTCTCTCCGTTTGTGCCGATAGGCGCGCTGCTGAGGTCCACGGGTGATTGCCACGGGCATCTGGCTTCGATGCAGACGTCGCTTCCTTATTTATTTATTTATTTATTTATTTATTTATTTATTTATTTATTTATTTATTTATTTATTTATTTATTTATTTATTTATTTTAATAAAATACCCACATTAGTATTACGGCACTGTTTAGGGGGTGTGATACATAAAAAAGCACGAATATCTTAAAACACGACATAAGAACAAGGAGCGAAGCGTACAACCTTTTGCATGAACACCAGTATACAGCACTAGCAGCGCAAAATGCAGTTTACAGCCGCACACTCATTGAAAACAGCTATAAGTCATGTTGCACTTGTAAGCAAGTGCTGCCAGAGCACAGCGGAAAATATTTCATAAAGAGCGCGGAAGCAACAATGTCGGGTAGGGCACTCCTATCTATCATAGTATTTTAGAAAAATACGCTTGCAATGCGGAAGTGCGCAATAATTATTCACCAATTTTCGGGCTGTTATCCCTTCGTTCGGATATGTACGGCGGAAGTAAAAGGGCGGGGGGGGGGGGGGGGGTTGCTGAAGGTACTGATGTTTATCCATTGCTACATACTCGCACACAATCTCTTTTAAGATTAAAAAAAAAGGGTTTTTTAGTGTTCCGTGAGACAGACCGTTTCAAACTTTTAACAATAAGATAACAACTATACGAGTTTTTCAAAAATTACATTTTTCAAAAAAATTATTAAGCCCTTCATCTTCTTTAACGTAATTTTGATCACTGGCCTCACAGCATGTACGGCTTCCGCTCGCACCTTTCTACACAAGATATACTCCTGCAAATCAAAGAAGACATCCTGGACAATCTAAGCAGCCAACACAAACGCGCCATCTTGGCCCTTGACGTTAAAGGGGCCTTCGACAATGTCACACACCATGCTATATTAGAAGGCCTACAGTCAACCCACTGCGGCGAGCGGGCATACAAAAGAAAAACTCAATATCTTGATCCGAAAAGCCTACAAATTTTCTCTCGGTTTACCCCTCACTGCTTCTACAGACAAATTATTGCAATTAGGCCTGCACAACACTTGGGAGGAATTGGCTGAAGCCCACAAAACTAGCCAATTGGAACGCCTCAAACACACCAAGACGGGAAGACACACCCTACGAAAACTGGGTTACGAAGTCCCGAAAATAATGCTAAACAACGCATTCCTCTACATGTTAGAGAGAAAATCACTGTCGCCCCAATACCAATAATATGCATCCGATCCAAAACAAAGCACGACGCAAGGCAAGAGTGCAAGCTCTTCGAACTGCATACGGGAAACGGCCTGACGTTAGGTACGCGGACGCATCACTATACCCCAGTAGATCAGCCCACGCCATCAGCATAGTCAATAACCAGGGACTGGAGCTAGCTTCAGCTTCTATATCTACCAAGGACATCGACACCGCCGAAGAAGCAGCCATTGCCCTTGCAGCTACCACTGGCAAAGAACATGTCATCATCCTATCAGACTCCCAGACGGCGTGTCGAAACTGTAAAATGGACGCATTTCATAAACAGTAGCAAAAATTTTATCGGCCCACCCTGATTTGCCCGAAATTTTCATCATATGGACACCGGCTCATTCATCACTGGAAGGGAATGAGGCGGCTCATTCCGCAGCTCGAGCCCACACTCACCGGGCGCCTCCTTCTGGGATGTCAGCCAGTCCTTCTATTAGCCCAACGAGAGAAATAATCCCTAGAAGGTACAGTGACATCCTGGCCCACTACCGCTTGGGACGAAGAACCTTTCCGCCTCCACATCTCAACATGTCTCGCGAAGACACGGTCATCTACAGACAGCTACCGACTAACACATTTCCACATGGTACATTACTACACTCAATGCATCCGACACTGCACACATACACTTGTAAATTCTGCGTGGAGCCATGCACTCTCTACCACATGGTACGGGAGTGCCGCCACACACCATCCCTTGCCCCAAACCCAAATCCCTCACTTGAGCAGTGGGAGGGTCGGTTGACCAGCTCCAACCCGGATCACCAACAACATCTGGTAGACCGGGCGAGACAGGCCGCCAAGACCCAGGGCTTCCTGGACTAAGGAGGTCCCCCACCTGGCGGTCAACCCAACAACATTGACTGCTCAATTAAATGTTTATTCCCCCTCCTCATCAATGGTTTTTACAATTTCATAAATATCAATTTTTCTCGCGCGAACACGATCCGTTATGAACCGTTACGCACCATTATTTTTTTCGTTCCGGAGCTGACACGAAACGGAACTTTTATTTATGGAACGAAACAGAAACCGGAACGAAAAACATTTCGTTCAGACACCCTGTCTGAGATACATAGTTTCCCTTTTTAGATATCAGAGCACCTTTTTAGGGCTTCGGAGTTGGGAAATGTCCCGTGAATTTGGATTCAGTTATTGTTCCAGAAGCCGGCTTCGAACCCAGAGGCCCGGTCTAGTAAGACTTGCTCACCGGATAAGGGCGCACTAATTTTGGTGACATTATATTATTTTGCAATAACTCGTACCGTTCCATGCTTAATGGCGGTTAGCTATTAAGAAATTATGTATAGCAGGTAGCGAACAAAATTCATCCCAGCATTCAGCGATCCTTTTCTATACGCTCTATGTTGGAACTTTCGAAGGCGACGAGGACAACGCAGGCACGTGGTTACACAGACGCATAGACGAAGAAGATGAAGACGACTAGGCGAGGCGACAAGATGGCTGCTTAGCACCCGGTTCTCTGTACATAGTGTGAATATATTGCCTTTTCCCAGACGACGGCCTCCTCCCTTGCCTCCCTGGACGGTTTCCACACTCTAGAAATAGCCGCAGGTGGGCTTCCCCACACCGCTCCAGAACGACCGATAAGCGTCACCAAATGGGTGAATTTGGCGGAATACGAGGATGAGCATGCGATCACAACAAACAAACAAACAAACAAACAAACAAACAAACAAACAAACAAACAAAATTAGGTTCAAATGCTGAAAATTTGAATATCAGGAGACGCAGAGAAGTGATAACCGTTGCTTAAATCGTGACCACGTTCCCGTAACTTGCCCCGGGAAGGAAGTTGACGCGGCGCTAGATAAGCCACTACCCATCGAATAGCGTCCTGGCGAGCGAACTGATTTGCAGCGCACATCTCCCTCACCAAGTTGTGGAATACATGCGCACCCACACGCACGGTCCCACACGCACACAGATGCACTTACAAACGCGCGTTCGCAGTGCATTCACCGGATGTCTTGGGGGAGATGGGCAGAACTCATCACGCGCGGGTAATCGCCGCAGCGGCATTACGTTCGTTTCTGGTCTCCGCTCCCTATTAACAACCCACTGTGCATACGGGGAAGACACCGTGCCCCTTATTTGCACAGGGCGCGTAGGCGCAAATCAATCCGAGCTCGGGAGAGGCGCTCAGAAGAATGTTACGAAAATTGGCTGCGGAGCTCCCGCGATATAGTTTGCCCGACTTTCTACGCACGAGTCGGATTGTCATTTGGCATGCACAGTATGCAAATTAGTTTTCAGCAATGCAATGAGAGCTGTCTAGCAATTCATTCATAAAGTGATGGAACTTCAAACTGTTGGGAGAGATTACACGCGTGTTTTGCTCGGCAAACGTCGATCGTCATGCGCGCATCAATTTTCGTGTGACTGCGATTTTGAGTTTCTAGTTGCAAATAAGGCTTATTGCAATAGCCGGCTGTTTCTCATCGAATTCTACGATTTTTATTTTAAGAAAATCTAAGGAACTGTTTTGTGTGACATAGAAAAGGAATTAGTTTGAGCTCGTAGTACAGCTCAAAATTTTAGACGATGGCAGTAAATTATGTTGGGGTGGTTATTCCTCTAGCTTTGTTTTTTTTTTTTTTTTGGTTTGAGCGCTCAGTTTGTGTTCGGCAATAGCGAACGGTGTGATTTGTAGTACGATGGAACGACGGATAACAATTTGACAAACAATGCCAAATGTCCACCCCTACACAATAATGTGGTCAAGTCCAGAAAATACACATAAAATTTTACCACTGCTTAGCATAAGCGTTCGCAAAAAATACTGCGTTTGCTTTATTTAAGTTGCAAAAAAGAAACCAGCGGCAAGAACACGCAGGACAAGAGAAGGAGGGACACAAACACAACGCTGGACTACCAACTGATTTAATCGGGAAAAAACGATACACTTATATGCAAAACCACGCGCACGCGCACACCTTGACAGCATGAAGAAACAACTTTATACAGCTAGGAAGTGAAGACGTGAGCGTGAGTTACTTGAGGCGTTTTTTATAAGAAAAAACAAGAAGACATGTGTCAGCGTTCCTTGGGTGGTTCTAACAGATAAAGAATTTCACTTCCTAGCTGTATAAAGTTGTTTCTTCATGCTGTCAAGGTGTGCGCGTGCGCGTGGTTTTGCATATAAGTGTATCGTTTTTTCCCGATTAAATCAGTTGGTAGTCCAGCGTTGTGTTTGTGTCCCTCCTTCTCTTGTCCTGCGTGTTCTTGCCGCTGGTTTCTTTTTTGCAACATTATGAACCAGCAAGCCCAGCATTTTACTCTCTTGAACTTTATTTAAGTATACGTTACTTTTTACCGCCGAGCTTTTTTCTCCATATGAGAGAAACGAGCCCAAGTAGGCACCTAAGAACAGCGTCAGTAGGCTTTTTTTAATGGTGTCGTTCCCCAAATGATTTTTCTTTAGCCAAACAGCCCGGAGTCGTCTGGCGTAACTCTCACTGTTGTAGCAATCCATGTCAAAAACGAACATGTTTTTTAGTGTTGTGCTGAGCGGAAAGTTAACTTAAATTTTGGTATGTCCATTTACATTAGAGCATTTTAATTGCACATAAGTGCAATTAAAATGTCCTAATATAATGGACAATAGAAGTGATTGTCGTATCCGTACCATTCGTTTGAAAAAAATTGCCTCGCAATGGGGATGTCGTCTATCTATCTGCCACAGGAACGGTATTAAAAACGCTTGACCCACTTCTGCCCCCAAGGCTCTGTATAGGTTTGCTGCTTTCCATACGAGTACAATGCAAAGTCTCTATGTTCAATGCGAGCAGTGGTGCCTAGAACACCAGCGTGCTTATAAAACTGCTGTGTGCCATAAAAAGACATCTATGAGAATTACCAATGCACTGTTATGATAATTGCTTGACACTTCGTCCGCAAACCTGTACTTAGCAGGCCCCATGCAGGTGTTCGTCTTGGCGCGCCAGGGCCTATGGGGAGTAGACGGCGGATTCGAGCGAAAAGAACGTTAGTGACACAGCCTCCATTAGTGACACAGCCTCCCCTCAGAACGTACCCCCTATTTTTTCTGTCATGTTTTGTAGACCAATTTACTTGCGAAATGTTCCCACAAAACTAATATAATACACTCATAAGTACGCATACACCACCTTTATCGTATATGCCTCGAAGTTGGCTTCCAGGGTGGGATGCATGCTCTGCACATGGCCTCTATTTCCCCAGCACTTGAATATTAAACATAAATTCGAATATTTTTACAGTCGCCGCACATGGGATTTCAATTACAGTTGAGCACATTACAGCTCTACGTTGAGGTAAACCAAATAAAAGCGTTGTCCTAAATTACTTTATTCAGACTATATAATGTGTGCATAATTTAAAACTCCTGATGGAGGCACGCGAAGTTTCTGGACTCAGCGGCATTTTTTAAAATAAGATCAGCACTGACCAGTACGCCGCTATGGCCGCATTCCAGAGTAGCTAAACGTACCGTGGGTTCTCTATCACGGCATGAATCCACGGATACGATGGGGACTCCGGTAATTCTGGCAGCTAACATAAGAGACACAAAGAGTACCCAAACCTTTAATGAGAAAACACAAACAAATAGGTGCTCAACAAAAAAAAAAGCAATACATCTTCTCTAAGGTATCAACGTTTAGGCCCCTATTCTCGACTGCACAAATTGCCGGCATTTCGCTCATGTTTTGTTGCGTAAGCACGACGTAAGCAATCAGTGACGTGCTGCACCTATAGCTATGACGACATGCAGTGTAATTTGACGAGTCACTCATAAAAATCGCTACCAAGGTATCAAATATTGTGCAAAAAAGATATAAAAACACTTGGCATGTACTATAAAAATTAAGACGGTAGCTGAGGCTGACAAGAAAAACACATTTCTGGAGGTCAAATTTGACGTCAACACCACAAGGCGATCGAGTAACGTTGATCCAAAAGCGAGCGAAGGGCGGATGTCGAGCTAAAGAACACCACACAATTTTTTTTACCGTATCTATTTATTTCTTTCAATCGCTTTTATTAACATAGCTGGGCTATCTGCTTCAATGCAAGCTTTGTTGCGTTATCGCCTTCCCTGCCACCACCGCCACCACGCCATCGTCTGCTGCTATGTTACAAGTTTATGGCGTGATCACAGAAAAAGACGGCCGCGACCATCGCTTCCATGACGCATAAGAGCAGCGAAGCGCTACGCCTGATAACCGCGGAGCGCACCGATGTCGCCGATTGACTCATTCGTCAAGCTCGACAGCAGTCAGCGCTGTAATGAGCCAAATAGTCACTTTTCTTTGTTATTTTTCTCTTGAGTTCGATCATGTGACCCAACAGCTTACTAGGACGAGTATGGACAAATGCCGTGCATTGGGTTCTCTTTGTCATGGAGAGGCTTGTACTGCCCTCTTATGTTGCGGTTACGCCAAACAAATAATTTTTATTTTATTGCCAAACATAAAAGCAAAATACTGCATGTTATTTGTATGTCCCATGATCGCTTACTTGGAAGCAGTTGAAACTATAATTTGTTTCGGTAGGAAACATGCTTTAAACAGCTCGCATGCGAAGCTGCGCCTGCTGCAAATTGCCGCACATTTCGCGGCGCCGTAAGCCGGGGCAATGTTTTGCCCTATTTTGCTTGTATTTTGCGACAAAAACAGCCGCCATTTTGAAGCTGTTACGTGGCATTACGTCACTTTTACGCAGACTAAAGTTGCCAATGCATGACTTAATCGTTCCCGCCAACTGTTTAAATTACGTCAAGCCTTCTCAGGCAATCACAGAGGGGGTGTGTATTACACGCAGTATTGTTGTTGAATAGCAAAGACATGCTTACGTTGTCATGTCCGCTGCATTTAGTCTGGTTTTTCATTGACGGCCAAGAATTTTGCCCCTTTAGTAATGAGAAATAAGGCAAACTTTAGAACTGGTGTCCGTAAACGACATGAAACGTCAAAATGACGACAGCACACACAACCGCTTTGTCAACCGGAAGCACGTGACCAAATTGAAAGCCAATCAGAAAAGACTTCCGGAAAATTGCCTGAATTGCCGGCAATTTGTGCAGTCGAGAATAGGGCCCTAGATAGGAAATAGGTAATACACAAACTGCACACATAGATTTTAAATGTAGAGCAGCTACCCGCATCCGACAAGTGTTTTCGTTACTCCGCCCTTTTCTGCCATATTCAGGTTACGCTCGCTACCATGGAGCTATTTTGCACCCCTGACTGCTTTTAGCAGACCAGCCCAGGTTTTCAACATCCGGTTTCTCCTACATTTCCGCATCTAGATATTTGAAACTTGTCTTATATCACGTGTACCACTGAACTCCATTATAAGAGAGAGCACTGTGCAGTACTGGCAATACTCTCGCATGCGTAGTGACTCTCAAAGCCCTTGCTGGGACAAAGGGCACGTTTTTGTGGTTACTGGCGCCTTCTACACCGCATAGTGGGTATCATTATTTCTCATCATGGTCATGTTCACGTTTTAGATTATGGGCCCTATAAACCCACGATTTCACAGTTTTCAGCTGCTTCAATTCGTCCAATTCATGTTTTCGCCCCCAAAAGGGCACTAACTACCATAAAAAATAGTCCAGGCGTGCTTGGGCCACCGATGGCCTTTCGTGACTAAAACGCAATAGTAATGCGAAAACATGCAAACTACTAATAGTCCGCTAGACAGCACTATTCCTAATGACACTGTGATAGACGAAAAAGAAATATGCCCACGTTTTTGGCAAACGTTTAGCACGAGTGTTTAATGTGTGACAACTGATTCGTTATCTGCCTCTGTCGGAGACAGATAACCGCCGAGTCACCGTGCTGTAGCTTCTCGGGGTTCTAAATTGGATAGCACACTGCAGGTCTGTACAGGAATCGATTCCGGAATAATCCTGTTCTTCGCTAGCTTGCCGTTGTTTTACTGCGCATGGAAACTTTGTTTGTACTCATGCAGTGAGCTATCCATTAGACCGACAGACTATGTTCCGAACAACGGATGCATACTGTAATAAAAGGCAAAATAATAGTCAATAAATCAATGAATCCATTTTTATTAAATCTTCAGAAACAGCCGGGGCCTTGGTTTTCTCTCACTGAGAGGTCCACAAAGAAAAGACGACGCTAAAATACAGCATCAATTGAGCAATCAACAATCAGCAAGAAAGAGTAAAGAATTAAAAAACTATCACAAAACCAAAGTTACATGATTCAGAAACAAAAAAAAACTTCGATTCATCACACAGCGACGTATCAAAGTGGTCATAGAAGTTGTAGAAATCATGTGAGCCGATAGACACTAGTGACCATGATTGAAGGAAAACACGGGGAATACCTAAAAAATATTCTAACAAGGGCAAGAGGGGTAAGGGGGCTAAGGTTGAGAGAATGATTGAATGACCGAAGGAGAACGAAAGGTGCTGTTCTTAGGGCACCCGCCCGGTGGAGGGGATCCCTAGTCCTGGATCCCCCATGGCTGCGAATGGGTGCGCGGGCCCTTTTTGCCCGGTCAAGCTGGAACGTAGGGTTCTTGCTGGTCAACCGCGCCGTGAGGGGTTGGGGATTGGTTGTAGGCCCGGTGTTCTCTGGCACTCCATCACCTGATGGTACAGGGTACTGGGCGCTGGCAGTAGTTGCGGGTGGCTTGATAGTCTGTTGGATAAATGACACGAAGAAGGACTCAGTGCGGATATTTGTTAGTTTGTAGTCGTCTTAATGTTGTTGCTTCATCCCTTTCTGTTGCTGGTCCGCCAAAATGTCCGTGTAGCGCAAGAGAGGTTGCGGGTTAGGTGGAAGAGGTGGTGACTGCCCCGTGAGAGAAACGGCCCGTTGTATATAAGCGTGGGCAGCGGCGTGAGCCTGCTCATTCCCCTCAGGGGATTCGTGTCATGGCACCCAAACTATATAAACTTAGGCAATTCTCGTTATTGTTAAAAGAAGACAAAGTGCCGTTTTAGAAATGCGACCTTGCAGATAATTTTTGCTAGCTGCCTGCGAGTCGGTGAGTATGGGGATCAGGTCTTGGGCAGTGGTGTTGGCGTGGGCTATCGCGGTTTCTTCTGCAGAATCAATTGCTGCGGTATTGACTGCGCAGGATGTGTTTTCTTGCCATTCACTACCCAGGTTACGTGGGCGGGATGGTGCGAATAAGGGGATGCGTCCACCTAGCAGGTACTTACGTCTTAAATCTGGCGGACATGGCGCGTGCTCGGGCAATTCTTTTGGACTTGTTGTAGTCTGGTGGCATGTTTCTTGTTATTGGGGTCGCTCGTATGTCTTGTCGGATCCTAAAAGACACGCTTGTTTTCTGATCTCCAATCGGTGGAGTCGTGTAACCCAATTGGTGAAAAGTAGCGCGCCCCGCCGCTGTTTTCTTCAAGCGCCCTAAGAGGTGTAGTGCGTTTTCTGTAATTCCTCCCAACTATTATGTACACCTAATTGTAACAATTTTGATATCGTCGTCTTTGAGGGCAGCCCGAGAGCAGTCTTGTAAGCTTGGCGAATAATTCTTTTTCGTTCGTTTTAAGGGCCAAGTATGGTGTTCCATAAGTTATATATAAGTACGGCTTCCATTATTTTGAGCGAGTCAGATTGTGTGATGCGTGACGATGCGTGACGCACTGAACTACGTGTAAGCTTGTAAACGTGTAAGTTGGGACGGGTTGCTCACTTATGAAAAAGTCCAGGTCTGGGACGGGCTTGTTTCGTTTCGGCGTACCAGCACTAAGTGTCTGAAGTGCCGATTTCTCCGGGGCACATTCATGATCTTGCTCTCGAAGGTATCTTTGCGCCTAGGTTGAGAGATTTTTGAAGTGGGACGAAGAAAATCAGCTCCAGAAAACACTCAGTTCACAAACAGAATAATGGGGGGAGTTATGCACATCAATTTTCTCGGAGTAGTGATTATGCATTCGTTAATGGCGAAGCATAAGGGCGATGTCGCTTGCAAGCGTTCTGCGTACAGTGGAAATGGGGCCTTTCCGGTACGTTTTGCCGGTCTCTAAGCTTATTTTCGTATTTTCCTGCCTGAAAACAGCTCATATCGCGTAAACTGGGCAGAGGCCAAGTTCCAACTCAAATAAAAGGAGCACACTGGACATATCCTCCCCTTTGAAAGCGACAACCATTCCATGGCCATGATTGGGCCCGGGCCCGTACACGGATAAAAATGTGCACTACTCAGCCGAATACTGCATATAGGCCTTTTCAACTTCTTCTCCCTGAAAGCAACTATTTTATCACTGGGCTGTGCTAGCGCATGTGGAGCACAGTCAAGATCATTCCAAGATGTTATCAGTGCTTATAGGACCCAGGATCCGCGCAGTGCTGTATTGGAAACTTACGTTGACGTGTCAGTGAAGGCCGCATACACACTCTGCGCGGCTTTTGAATTGTCACCTTGATTCAGTGCTGCTCTATTGTAGTCGTCAAAGATGGGCTTCCAGTCTTTATAAGAGACTGCCCCGGCTGCTGCACCCTTTGGGGCTGAAGCCTGTGCCGCGACCTGAGGCTTTCAATGTGGGGTAGTCAGTTAAGAGCTTTTCTCTTCTCTTGCTGGTATGTTTGTCTTAAACGTCTTATTGGAAACTACACCTAGCCGAATAACCGTTCGGTGCCCAATATATGATTGAGCTTTCTCGTTTTCTTCATATCTTTCTGATAAATATACAGACGCTCAGTTCTTACACTTTGAAAATCTCCAGTTGGTCTGCTTCACCCCAATACCTGAAGGCCCAATAGTTTTGTCTACAAGAGGAAGTTTAAATAATACTGCGGCCATAGATACGGTCTGTCTCAAAAATGGGACCTGCGCTGCAAGTGTCATTGAGACATTAGACCATGCGAAACAGCATTGTTGAATTGCTAGTGTCATTGGGCAACTTTGTGCTTTTGATCGCGATGATTGCTCATTCGAGTGTGGTAAAGCCTGCCCATGGGCATTTTTGAATGTTAAAATGCTTGGAAAAATGTTCAAAGGCCTGCTTATGCTTAATGCAATCACACACGAGCGTTTTCAACGAGTATAGAGCTTTTCAACGAGTATAGAGCATATACAAAAATTGCCTATGTCATACTTTACGTATCCTGTTTGCCCTATTTATGTTACGTACGCTCTATTTCCCCTGGTGCAGAGCTGGTGATGGGCGACATCGCCATGTCGCGGGAGGCGTACCGTCGGCGAAGCCGACAGGCGAAGCCGGAAGTCGGCTTCAACAACACGGACAGAAGCCCCAGGTTCCACAGCAAACGGTGAGAGTCAAAATTGAAACTTCACCTTGTTAGGGCTCGCTCAGCCCAGCTATTCCGTGAATCTAGTAGCTCTAACTCCACTGGTCGCTTGGGGAAAATCTTCTGCGTGAGTCTAGCGTTCCTACGCACCAAAGAAATGTACTGCAGGGTGAAAAAAATTGAGCGAATGGGGAGACCAAGAATGGAGCACAACTTACAAGCCTTGAACTTTTCAAAGATAAAAAGATATGATTTTTTGAAGAAAGTAACTTGGAATAATATAAAAATGGCTTTTTTTCAAGCCTTTCAAACTCAGAAAACTACTATACATTTAGTTACCGTTGTTCTTACATGTAACTTTGTGATATAGTTACAATGGAAACTATTTTTTTCTTACAATGCCTTAAGAGGGACACTGAAGTGATTTGTAAATATTGCCATATTACTAGGGAAAATTGTAGCCTGGAGTCTCTAGGTCATGTTTCGATCACTCTCACTGCGTTTACGCGACTTTATTCAGTAAAAAAACTATATTCGAACATACTGCCCTCCTCTCTGCATCCTCCTTGCCGTTTTCCTATGAAGTTTCGTATGACGTCAAAACAAGATGGTAGGCTTGACTGCACTTCTGTACGGCTCGCTGACCCTCCGACAGAATCAGTCGGCCCAGCGTTTAGTCATCCGGCGGCCGGCGGGTCGTGGCATTTCGTTGGCTCAGTTGAAACCAAGCTACAGCACGTTTGTGTCAGGAAGAATGTGCCCTTAGATTGTTAGTTTCAGATTGCCTCAAGCTATAATTCCAAGTCGCTCCACACAAGCGCACATGCGACGTTTCGCTGGCTGGTACGCTAATAGAAAAATCTAAGGCCAATTGAAGGTGGGAGCAGAGTCAGCCGAGTCAATATAGGTACTACGCAATTAAAATCAACTGAAACTTTTATCGTACAGCCTGCGCGAAGCACATTTTGCGCTGGGTGAACTAGGACCGCTTGTGGCCTGAATGTCCAACGACACGAAAGGTCCACTCGAGCCTGAATGTCCAACAAGACGAAAGATCCACCGAGTCTGAAGGTCGAATCGAGCATGAATGTCCAACGACACAAAAGATCTAACAAGACGGAAGGTTCAATCGAGCCTGAATGTCCCACTTAACGAAAGATCCACCGAGTCTGAAGGTCTAATCGAGCCTAAATGTCCAAAGAGATGAAAAATCTGCTGAGACGAAGGGTCCAACAATACTAAGGCCCCACTGTTTCATTGAAGGCACGCATTTCTTTTGAAGATTAAGCGAATAGCGATAGGTTCAAGTGTTTTGTGCCAAACTTTACACTGCGTTAATAAAATGAGCGTTGTGAGAGGGCAGGTAGTCGTGTGCAGGCCTCTTTTTTGCGTCAATATGAAGCGTTGCACATGAACGTGCCGTACGGGATTGTCTTCGTTAACCTCCTCAAAATAGTCACACCATAAAACAAGCAAAAAAGTGTTATTTTGAGTATGGAAATCTATAAGACGAATCTGTTTGTTCGCTGTACAGAGTATGCCACCGTATGATGGTAATGGCTTGTGAGACTGGCCCGGAAATCACACAATTTCGCCAATTACTCTTAAGCTAGACAAACTTCGGCAAAATTGATTTTTTTTTGGAACGTATGGGCTATCTTCTCGAGTTAGCTGGAGCACTCCTTAATGGTTGACTAGAATTAACGTGCGCACAAAGCCATCTGAACCGCTATGAGAATAAATAATTGCATTCAAGCAGCATCATCGGCTGGCGCTTTCTCTCTCTTGTTCGCTCCTTCGTTTCAAGTATAGCTGTCCCTTCTTCAATAGTTGTATGATACTCCATCCCAGAGTGATCTGAGAGCGATATCCGACAGCGGTATCAATTATCGCGATATCCATTACGAAAATATTAAGCATGTGTTAAAACAGGTATTTCGGAACAAAATATAGCCAGTATTTTGCTAACAGCCATGCCTGGTGAAGAGCTACGGATTAATTGAAGACGCCTCATGATCTGTAACGTGCGTTCAAATGTAGACACACTGATGCTTTTCGTCTCCTACGTTACCCTGCGTAGTCACCAACCGCAAGTGTCTGCTCAGTAGCGCAGTCAGTACCTTGCGTACTGAGCTGCCGGTGCGTTGCAGTAAATTAAACATAGAGGAAGATGGGCTTAGTAAATTAAACGTGATGTGGGAATGTGCGCAATTAAGCACTGTGGTGTTCTTGAACCGAAGAGGCCGGGTATTTCCCTATAACGTCACCGCTGTCGTCGTGTGGCGTATAATTTCAATGTTTTTCAATTGTTCGCATTGTTCTTCGGTTAAAAAAACGTCTTTCAGGGCTGGTATGGAGTTGAGTGGTTGACCATAGGCTGCCTCCATCGAATTGTACTGTTGCATTTGGCCTTCTTAACCCCTTTAAAAAAGAGACAGATAATGGCCTGAATAAAGCAAAATGAAAGATAATTATGAAGACGTGGCAGCAGGGGTTTCACTTAAATTCCGAGTATGTGTGCGCACAAGTGCTATTTTCTCTTAGTGTTCCGACTTCGCGTACAATTTCCTACTAATTTCTTTGTTACGCTCGTCCACTGAACACAAGCTAAACGTATCTGCCTTTTGAAAATACCGCTTTCCGATGCGTAAGTGCTAAATTTGGCGAGTAAGCTTTAAGGACGATTCTTTCTATGTTCTAAAGCTCATACCTCTCGATTACGCAGAAGAGTAAATTGATAGAATTGCTGCAAAAAAGTATTTACCGGCATTAGTGCAACAGGTGCATTATGCACAATCAAGAGCACCGAATGTACTTTTACCGAAGGTTGAAGAAGCTCTGAGCCTATATGGTCAAAATATTTGCCTTTTCAGCTTCCCGCGTGGTAAGAAGTCTAAAGTGGGAACAAATTCGAGACTAAATGGAAAATATCTGTTGTAGCTGTCCGTTTCCTTTCTTTTTTCTAGCGTGTATTTTAGGGCTAACGCTGGTCATCGCATTTTTCAGTTAAATGTATTAAGTTAAGCTGTGTGCAAAACTTCTGGAAAGATAAACTCAGATTGTTGGTGTACACCAGAAAGCATTTTTATGCCCACGGGAACCTTAGAAAGTATATTTTATGTCTTTTATATGTTTTGTTTAATTATTGTTTTAAAAGCTGTTCTCATGCAAACACTACATTTCAAGTTGACTCAATAAAAAGTGGTTGGTAGTGAAATAGGGTCGGCCGTAACACGTGCAATGAACCAAAACTAATGAGACACATTACTGAGATACCATGAGTGCGCCTTGGTGAGAAAGGGAGCCATATCAAAACTTGTGGCGCGATTTTACTTGTTGAGCATTGTTGCACACAACATAATGTGAGAAAAAAAAATTGCCAAGTTTTACTAAAACTCAGAATCACGCAGAAGTTATGAATGTTGGCATTTGAATCAATCGCCAAAAACATCAATTCTGAGAAAGTCAACAAGAAAGAATTCAAAGAAGCGCAGCACATCCACAAGATAAGCCTAAATTGCAGGTATCTCTGTTTTCGGTTTTGCTCTAGTCCACGGTGTAAGAATAGTTTAGGTGGTGACACTCGCCCCGGCGACGCGACCACATCTTGTTCGGCGCTCCGCCGCTTTTCGCAACCGCCGGTACATGGCGCTAGTGTATGGGGGCCCAGCCACGCTGCTGCAGAAGTTGCGGCTGCTTGCACGCTGTTTGCCCGAACGTGTAGGCTAAGCGCACATGATTTCACTGCAGCACACAGCCTTACTATCTTAAGGGTAAAAATTTCGCCGGTATACATTTAAATTTACCGGTCATTCTAAGCGCAGTAAACCCAAACGATGGGCCGGGGTAACATAACGGGTGTGCAACGTTAAGAGCAAGTCACCTGCCCTTATTTCCGGCGAGTTGTGTGTATCGCAAAACCTTCAAGGCCCTAAATCGCTAATGAAGTACGAACCCACGCAACGACTATTTGCGCTCTAAGTAAACGTATCTACGAGCGATTTAAATGTGTGCCGATATGTGGTTTACGAGATAAAGGTATACTATTGTACTCGTTCTTCCTGTACGATGCGGAATTGCCTTATCTATAGCCGGTCCTTTTTGCGATTTTCAAATAGCCGTTTTGACACAATGGAATCCCGCTTTCGCGCCGCGTGACCAGAGATCGCACAGCTTTTCGGTCGAGCAGCCAGTCTACGAGAAATCGCATGCTTTTTGACAGGACTTCATCGGTCCCACTAAAAAATCTTTTGCTTAAATATATTTTCTGCGCGTGTTGCTTGCCTTGTATTTACGTATTATTTAAGTTAACGTAAAACTCTACAGAATGCAAGTGGGTGCCAGTTTTGTTATTCTTGTTTCATCTGGGCCCCGAGTTTAAGATGGTCCAGTTACTATCTTTACCAACCTTGTCACATTTTCTGTGCTTGTACAGCTAAATTCTCTATTGTTATTGTCTCTCTTGTAACCGATGTCATGCAGCCTGGGGAGCCATAAATAATAAATAAAATAATTTACTGGATACAACTCATCTAGGATCGTGCCAGGAAGAGTAACTGCGGAATACAAAAAAGGCTAGTTATGGGATTGCGTGTGTATGTATGTATGTTTGCATGCGTGCGTATAGCCGTGTGTTTGTGACCATATATATATGCACACTTACATATTAGTGATTCGTACACATTCAAAACGCACAACATTTTGTTATACGCCTCCTACAATGGCAATAACACTTCCACTCAAAAAACAACTTTATTCAAAGCACTTGCAAAAAAATCACCGATAGGCCGTGAGGCATTTCGGGAAAAAAATGCAACAAGAAATATTTTCATTAAGCAAGAAGCTGTTTCAAATCCGCGCTTGGAAGATATGAAAACATTTGACTAAATTCACAAGTTTAGGCTTTACTCTTGCATCCTGACCTTGAATAATGTTTTACACATTGCTGACCTCTACTGCACTTTGCTTTTCTCACTTGCTATATGGCTACGACGAGCAGAGCTTTGCGAGCTTCTTCTCCTGTGACTGCTTCTTTAGAGCCCCGTTGACATGCTGACAATGGTGCCTCATTCGCATGCTTACGTAGTAATGCAGCAGCTGCGCGATCACTTCTTTCCCACTGCCGAGGAGATTCAGCGCACACAGCTCAGTTTAAAACATCACGCTTCTAAACGCGGACACAGCACGAAAGCACAACGTAGCACCAACTGCTGCAGTGAGCCAAGCCGCGCTCGCCGTTCGACTGGGCCCCTATACCGCAGCGCCCTCTACAATTGCGAAATCGGCGGCGCCGCGCGCTCCGAACACGATGTGGTCGCGCCGGTTGCCGAGGGGACGGCGGAGTGTCACCACCTAAACTATTCTTACACCGTGCTCTAGTCTGATTTATATCATGCTTCATTGAACTCGCTGAAGAATGACGCCTCTAGGTCAGTCTCGCAGTTCGACCTCCTTGTATTGCTTGTTGGCAAACTATCATTTGTTTGCCTATTGTTATATACTTACCATATTGTGGCTGTCAATAAGAACAGCTAGTAGACCGAGTAAGCCATCCAGGAAGCAATGAACTGCTTTTCTGACGCGCCGTCAAAGCCTCCGGAACTCTCACAACACATCCAAATTATTGCGCATCCGCATGGTCAGAAGTTTAGGATTCCAGTTGATAAATACTCTGGTGAGAAGTGTCTTGGGGCATTATTCCTTTTTTGTGCGTGACATTCTTTTTATAATAACCAGAAAAAAACTGCAAGCCAGGGATATTTGTGTTACGTGCAAAACGTGAGTACTGACACGATATTTCAAAGCTGAGATAACTATGTGAAAGGCTTCCTTTGTATATGAAGATATGTCCCACCAAGTTTCAGCAGTAGCGGTTCAATATAACCCATTGCCACTACGCAACTGCTGTTCTAGAACTGAAAAAGGCTTTTAATGACGTGAAGTCATTCCTTGCTCTTTTAACTAGAGAAACACGGATGAGTGGCTTGCAATGAATCTGTCGCCTTGTGCACAGTACTGCACGGCGTACACACACACACAGGTCGACCATCGTTGAACCCTCTTAAGTGGTCGACCACTCTCGACATGTCGTAGACACTCGAGTCATGGCCCGGGGGTTAAAAAGAAGGTCCCCTTCACCCCGAGTAGTGCGAGTGGCGCTGGCTACCACCTCCAAACGCAGGTAAGAAAAATACCTTAACATAAATACCCCAGAAAGTGGAGGGGAAATAGCCCCGCCAGTAGCGTAGTGGTCATCGCAGCAGACCGGTATTCTGGAGGTCATGGGTTCGGATCTCTCCCGGCGGGCATTTTTTCTACACCTTCTGTCTTTTTAAATTCCTTATCTGTTTCAATAACCTACCACATCCTCCCCTTTGCTTTCCGAGGTTTTCTTGACTGCCAACCCTTATTTCTGTCTATCTATAAAAAAAGAAAGCGGAGAAAAAATGTCCGCTTGGTTGTATCCCAACTCACGACCTCCAGAATACAGGTCTGCTGCGATGACCACTACGCTACCGGCGGGGCTATTTTCCCCTCCACTTTCTGGGGTATTTATGTTAAGGTGTTTTTTTTTTGTTTCCTGCGCTTGGGGGTGGAAGTGGTAAAGATTGGCAATCATTGGCAATCAATTCGCATGGTATTCGTTTTCGTGCCCACGGTAGATGTGGCATGGCATATTGACGTGGAAATTAGGCTACAAATTATGCTACCAACTAGGCTACTAACAGCCGCCATAACACCCGTGTCACGTGACACGAGCTTCAATTTTTTAGAAGTACTGTGTACCAACGCAGAATTTGGGGCGCAGGCCACAGCCGCACGTTCAGCGGGAGCGTTGGTCCGGGGCCATGGTAGTTTCTTACACAACATTCACAGATGTTACGCCTAATCTGTTCTGTCGGGCACCGATGCAGGCGGCGACACCGGCACCGGGAGCGCGCGGGCAAGAACCGCCGACGCGTCCGCGCCGCCACTGCGAGGCCCGAGAGGCTCTGGGACCACGCCGTCATCCCCTACGAGATTGAGTCCAACTTCAGCGGTGAGCCATCCTCTCTTCTCCCTCATTGATCCGCCATCGTGTTTCTGTCACGTACATTTCTCGGATGCAGAGGGCATACAAGTGAAACATTGTTACGACGAGAGACACTGAAAAGGCCAACATAATTATTCAGACCCTTCAGCATCGTACGTTAACGATAAATTCCTTGTAGCTACTTAGATGGCCCTTCGTAAGCCGTGCGCGCATAATTTAATTTGCAGATGGGACAAGTGGAAATAGTAGCAGCAGGATGCAACGTAACCGTACTGGAAATTTATGTTGGGGTGGGCGATTGATCGATTAATCGTATGATTAATCGAATAAAGCTTTATTCGCGATTAATTTTTAACTGATGAATCGGGTGAAGCCATGTGATAAAATATACTAAGAGTGCTTATACTGAAATTTGGTGCAAGCATGTCGGAATCGTGCTCGAGTTCAAGTAACCCGGCTTACGTCATAGCAGCGAAAAATACAAGTATGCTGAAACATGGTAGGGATACAAACAACCAGCAAATACGCAAAAAATGGCATTTTGCATGCGAACACAACAACGTTGAGGTTCAGTAAATGGGCAAATGATCATTCCAACCGATTTAGCACTGTGTAGTCTAACCGTAGCAGAAGTATACGATGTTCGATTAGTCGGGCTCCCGCCGTAACGTCGAGCGCTGTTGTTCGTCATTACAAAATTAATCTCAATGACGAACGCCTTTATAAGCAGCCCCACCGCATCAGCGACATTGAGTTGATCTGTTTACTTCATCTGAAATGTCCGGCTTCAGGCCTAGAAACATACTGATACCACTGATACCTACGAATCTTTTCAGACTTCCTTGTCTGCGGAGCAGTAGGAATTTGCTATCAGGGCCTGAAATTATCCCAACTTGACCACGCCGCCAACGTGGGAGTGAAAGCCTCCGTGAAACGCGAAATATTCTTTCAACAGCAGAGCTTTCTTCGGTACGTGCGGATTGTTAAGAGGAAATTCCGCTCAGCGAATCGGAGAAGGGGAAATGCTGGGCCAAGAAGTGCGAGGGAAAGTGGCGAGGAGCCCACGAGCAGGTGTCAGGAGTGCAAGCCCCCCTCCCCAACCCCCCATCCCCCCCCCCCCCCAAAAAAAAGGGGAAAAAAGAAAGAAGGAAAGAAAGAAACGCTTTTCATGGTAGGAATCGAACCTGGGTGCCTCGCATTATGAAATCAGCGTCCATCAGATTGCGCTATCATCTGATTTAGGGGCACAACATTTCCTTCGGATCCGTTGGGGGGGCATTGGCTTTGGACCTTGGCAATTTGGATTTCGACCTTGAGGAGGGCGGCTTGTGGACTTCGGTTTAACTCAGTTTGCACGGAGAAAGCTTCGCTTTTTAACCACATTTCTCTTATTAAGAGAGGGGCACATCTAAGAAAAACCAAGTTAAAGCTAGTGGAGACCACCAGGCCACCAGCTCTGCTGCTTCCCCAGTCTTCGCATCTCAATTGCGAGGGTGGCCGAATTTTTTTTTTGATAAACCACCGTAGCTGATTAATCGACCAGTTAATTGACTAAAGCCTGCCGATTAATCGGGTTAAAATGTTTAACCGACGCCTGATATGCGTATGCTTGCCGGGTGTGAGAGGAGCAGACATTATGCCTTTCTCCCCCCCCCTCTCTCCCGTGGTCCCTTGTCAGCGAATTGTGAACAACTTTTCTGGGGTCTGCTTAGTCACAATGCACATGGATGATCGCTTCGTCCCTAGTAGGAAATTTGCCGAATGAACGGCGCAACAGGACTCTTCGCTCAGATGTTACCTGTGCTGTGGCATTTAAAATGGTCACTCTTGCAGATTCCAGACGGATATTATGCTGAGCCTCCTCATCGGACTACGTTTACATTTTGACTACAGTGATTAGGACTTCAGGTGTGATGTGGTGTGGGAGACCCACGTTCTTTAAGAGCGCAAGTAGGCTGCATCGTTCCAGGTCATTAATCGCGTCGCAAGCGACCTTTTCTTGTCGCTTGGCTCGCTCGTTGCCTCACCGCTGCAGCACCGCGCGACTAGGGGAGGGTGGAACGGATGACTGTTTCGCCTGCGCTTGATCGCACAGCACCAGCTGGGCCATCCGTGCGTGCGGTTCAGCACAAGCGAACCACGAGACTAGGCGAGGGTTTACCGACTGCTCGCCTCTCGACTGCTTCGCCGGTGCTTGGTTCCTCAGTTTCGCCATCGATGGCGCGCCGCCTGGGCTGTTTACGCGTGCCCTTCAGCGCATGGAAAAGGGCGAATCCAAGCATCCAGTACGAATAGGTAGACTGCAGGCTACGAAATGTCAAGCAAAGGCAAGCATTCACCAAACACCGTGTGTATGGTCTTTGGTTTTGCTCGGGGTAACTAGGTTTAGAAGTGTTAAACCTGCCCCATTTTTAACAGTGTGCAGTAAAGGTTATTCGCTCTCCATGCACATAGCCCACAGGGCAGAAGGTGGGAAAAGAAACTGTTACCAGTCCCCTGTTTTCCAAAATTTTTGAGAGCAGTTGTGAGGGAAGCGTAGCAAAGATACGGCTGCGAATGATTGGCAAGCCAAGGCAAACTGGTATAGTCAGACAGTGACGGAAGATATAATTTAAGAGCAATGACGTCGAGGCTAATAATAATAGCAATAATAATAATAATAAACTGGGGAAGCTTGCACTAGGCTTGAATTATAGCGAAGCGGCAGGATTTCTTTTTACGTCAGCACCGAAGAACACATCCCCACGTATTAGTAGAAGTTTGAAATTGTTTAGTTACATGTTGTGTCGTCGCTTTACACTGTGCTAGTGGTAGTCATCGCCATATGCATCGATATCGTCGTCCTAATCATGCCAAGTATTACATGCGTGGTAGTTCTTGATGCCAGTAGGGGCGCATTGGCGGCGCGTGCGTGCACGACGCGTACGCGGCGTTCGTGCAGTCGTGTCGAGGTTCCGTGGAGCAGGTGTTGCTCCAGCTGTGGCGTTCTTGGTTGCAAGGTGACGTGAGGCGCTCCTCTAGGTTTTCGCCAGTTTTTTTTTTTTTTTTTTTGCTAAAGGCATTGCGCCAGCCAGGGACGATCGGCTGTCGCCTCGAGGCATGCGTTCATGGGCACGCTCGGCATCTTCTCGCTCCTCGAGGATTCAGCCAGTTCCTTCTTTTTTGCTAATGCCACTGCGCGAGCCGGGGACCATCGGAAGTCACCGCGAGGCACGCGCTAACGGGCACGCTCGGCATTTTCTCGCTCCTCGGGGTTTCTGTTTCTATAGAGTCAATAAAAAGTCAATTAAAACTCATCGTTTATAGACTGTGCTCGTTAAAAAGTCAACAAACTTTGTATTGCAAAACCTCAACCAACATTTTATTGCCCTCAAGACCTTGAGTTTTAATACACTTCATGTTGCGTTTTTATAGAGTGAACCAAATCTCCCATCTTAAAAACTGCGGCCAATATAAAATCAATGAACTTTTTATTGCAAAAATGCAACAGGAATTTTATTGCCTTCACTATATTGAGTTTTAACAAACTTTGTATTACCTTTCTATAAAGTCGTTTGAACTCCGAAAGTGTGGACTGTGGTCATTAGACAGGCAATAAACTTTTTATAACGAACACGCAACAAGAATCCTATTACCTTCATTATGTTGAGTTTCAATAGACTCTGTATTGCGTTTCAATAGCCCACCCACGGAGGTCTGATAGCTTATCGGTGCATATATGTGGGGTGCTATAGCGCCGCCTGCCCCGCCTCATCAACCGAGATCGCGTGATGGACGTCCCATCACTTCTACTTGGGAGCATTTGGGAGCGGTGGCGCCTGAGATGGCGGACATCACCGCCAGAGAGTTCGAGCCCCTACAAAGCTCCTCTGTTAAAACTTGCCAGAAAACCTGACTCACAGGCAACAGGATATTACGACTATACTCAATAAGAATTTTATAGAAAGATAATGGAGATAAATTTATTAAAAACTCATCAGACATTCTGTTCAGACCTAGCTCATATGCAACAGGTTGTGATGACTGGGCACAATAAGAATTTTGTAGAAATCTAACTGAGATAAATTTAATAGAAACCCGTCAGAAACTGTATTCAAAGCTGACTCAAACGCAACAGCTTGATACGACCATACTCAATAATAATTTTAAGAAAGCTAATCCAGGCAAATTTAATAAGAACTCACCAAAAATTCTATTCAAACTTTATTTACACGCAACACGATGTTACGACTATACTCAATAGGAATGTTATAAAAAATTAATTGCCATAAATTTAATAAAAATCCGTCAGAAACTGCATTCAAACCTGATTTCCACGGAACAGGCTGTTGCGACTGTACTCAGTAAGAATTGCATAGAAAACCTATTGAATATATTTTATAAAAACCCCATAAGAAACTCATAAGAAACTACGTTCAGAACCGATAAGGCCTACTGACTTGGCTCTATAGACTTTTAATTGAAACGCGGTGGCCAATTTGTAATGGAAACTCAATAGAAATATTCTATAGAATGTTGACAAAATGTTTATAGGATTCTTTTGAGCAGTATCTATAACAAGTTTATTAAATCTCGGTAAATATTTTTATGAGGGGAAGCGACTGCGCGTGCCGGGGATGGTCGGATGTCGCTGCGAGGCACGCGCTCACAGTCACCTCAGAATTTTCTCACCCGTCGGGGTTTTCGCCAGTTTTTTTGCGAAGACCACTGCGCGTGCCAGGGACGGTCGGCTGTCGCCGCGAGGCACGCGCTCACGGGCACACTCGGCATTTTCTCGCTCGTCCTGGTTTTTGCAAGTTTCTTTGCTCAAGCCACTGCGCGTGCCAGGGACGGACGGCGGTTGCCGCGAGGCACGCGCTCACGGGCACACTCGGCATTTTCTCGCTCCTTGGGGTTTTAGCCAGTTCTTTCCATTTCGCTAAAGCCACTGTGCGAGCCGGGAACGATCGGCGGTTGCCGCGAGGCACGGAATCACGGGCATGCTTGGCATTTTCTCGCTGCTCGGGGTTTCGCCAGTTTTTTTTTTTTTTTTGCTATAGCTGCTGCGCGTGCCGGGGATGGTCGGATGTCGCCGCGAGGAACTCGCTCACAGTCACCTGAGAATTTCCTCGCCCCTTGGGGGTTTCGCCAGTTTTTTTAAATGCAGAGCATTTCAGTAACTCACGATGTCACCTGCGTTGACGTCCGTAGTCGTGGTCCGCACCCCTCCCCCTACACTATATAAAAAATACTATCCGGCACCTGGTTTCGATCCCTCGACCCTGCGGGCGGAACGCAATGTACATGGTGCTCTACCCACTGCGCCACAAAGCCGACACAGAATGGGAGGCTACGAACGCGCCTTATATCCTTGACTCATTCAAACTGCGCCAAGAAGCTGCTGATACAACGCATTCACTACCACCAACTCCCCAAACACTAAACGTTAACGCAATACACCCACCCCCTATGCGACGCATTTACTCGAGTCCCGCTCGTGGGGAGATGGGCCCAATTTTCCTATAGCCACTGCGCGAGCCGGGGACGATCGGCTGTCGCCGAGAGGCACGCGCTCACGGGCACACTCGACATTTTCTAGCTCGTCCGGGTTTTTACGAGTTATTTTGCTAAAGCCACTGCGTGGTCCGGAGACGGTCGGCGGTTGCCGCGAGGCACGCGATCACGGGCACGCTCGGCATTTAATCGCTCCTCGGGGTTTTAGTCAGTTTTTTCTATTTTGTTAAAGCGGCCGCGCGTGCCTGGGATGGTCGGACATCGCCCCGAGGCACGCGGTCACAGTCACCTTATAATTTTCTCGCCCCTCGGGGTTTTTGCCAGTTTTTTTTTCTAAAGCCACTGCGCGAGCCGGGGATGATTGGATGTCACCGCGAGGCACGCGCTCACGGGTACGCTCGGCATTTTCTCGCTCCTCCGGGTTTTAGCCAGTTCTTTCTATTTTGCTAAAGCCACAGCGCGAGCCGGGAACGGTCGGCGGTTGCCGCGAGGCACGCGCTCACAGGCACGCTCAGCATTTTCTCGCTCCTCGGGGTTTCGCCAGTTTTTTTTTTCTTTTTTTTTTGCTAAAGCTACTGCGCGTGCCGGGGACGGTGAGCGGTCGCCGCGAGGGACGCGCTCACGAGGGGCCAGCAATTTCTTGGAACTTTTAACTCTTTACGCGCCAGACGTTGCGTCCAACTGCAACACCTCCGCTGTTTAAAATAATAATAACAGCAACAACCACAAGACACTCTTGTAGCGTAACCATGTGTTCTTGTATGGTATGTAAGACAAACACAATCCCTTAAAAATATTATGCTTGTAATATCCGTGTTGGAAAGAAATCCCGAATTATACACTGCGCAAAAGGACAAAATGTACAGTGGTGTAATAAAAAGAAGAGTATAACAGATGGGGGACGATCCGCTTTCTCATTCTTTTAAATAACTTCTGAACATCATTTACGCTCACATTATCTCACAAGAACCCTCAAGGGACCATCTTAAGGATGGATCCTGTTTTCAATTCAAGGAGATGGAACGGTCGAACGTTCTGTGTTTTTTTTTTTTTTTTTTGCGTCCGGACATCACATTTAATCAAGGGAACTCTTTATGCATATACTTCTAGTGTATTCTGCTCCTGACTCATCAAAATTCGCGCTTGACAGAGACGCGTCCAACAGCTACGAATAAAATAATGAACGAATGAAGTAATGAACTTACTCAATCGAACCTTGCGGGCATTATTAACCCGCCGAAGTACGGAACGACAGACCGAGTCTGCCTTGCTCTTTGTTCGTAATTAAAATTGATCGCACGCTCGCCATATATGCCTTGATGTTCTTTTCCGAATTCAGAAGCGTCTCGCTATTCATAAGCTTCCAGGAAAAGCCTGCGCGCCGCTGGCGTCGATTTCTTCTTTGGCTACACGCGGATTCCTCGACTTTTTCATCAGAGACAGCCTTTATAGACGGCGGTTTGAGAGGGGTCGTATGCGGGAGCTGCCCGCATCAGTGGCAAAATAAAGGATCCGAAAGATACGTCCTAGGGGAGACGAGTCGTTGTCCGACATTATATTTCGGGAGCCTTCCTTTCAGTCCCACACTGTACCGGCGTTGCAGCTTCTCAAGTGCGTGTGCCGAGATCATGCTCTTCCCCCCAGCAGGCTCAAGTGCGTGTACCATCGAGAGTCGCCATACTTCATGCCTCCCAATCCACGGCGTTCATTTGTCATCTCGGAGGAGGTATGACAGACGTGGTGTGCAGGAAGGCCAAAAGGGGATCGCGGAATGATACGGCGCTTGAATATCTTCTCTTCAGAGCTGGCACGGCCAAAGAGCATGCTCGAGAGGAGAATGCGACCGTGCATGTGGCACGGAACTGGGCTGACGCCCGGGATTCGGAGCAGGAAAATTATGGAAGAGCGGGGGACGAGAAATATTGCGGCAGCCCACTCTGTTCGCGAGCGATAAGCGGATGACGACGCCGTTGCCTCACATGGTCGTCTGCGCTTGGCGCAGCGGTGTCGGAGCAGACGACAAATGACGCGCAGACGAAAGTAGGTGATGCCGTCTCAGGGCGATGGCGCAAGCCGGGAGGTCGCTGGAAGACGTGTGCCGTTGACAGAAGCGGCTGCTGAAAGGGCGCACGGGGAGAGCCTTTCGAATGAACTACTGCGCGGGAAACGGCGGGGAAGGAAACGACACCGTTGTACACGCGTCTCTGGCTTAGATAGCGAAGTGAAGTGTCTGCAGGAGGGGACTGGGATGTCGTCAACGAGTGTCGCTTGCGGGAGTGAACACAAACAAAAACAAAAAGAAAACTTCGTCACTGGCCGAGTGTCACTAGCTCGTGGTCTTTGAGGTAATCTGATTATGCTCGCGCCTTCACCCCTGCTTCCTTTTCCTCAATTTATTTTGTGTAGCCGTTCGAGCACGATCGATCCTCTGGAGGTGGCGCAACAGGAGGTTTACCTTATACAACGTGTGTGCGCGGCCGTGTGTCCCTCGAGCTGTGTCCGCCGCCAGTATCGCGACGCACGCGCAGCCAAGCACAGATTGAAAAACGAAATGGTCTAGCAGTTTAGAAGTTTTGGGGGTTTGATTCTGAAGCAGGAGTCATAACGACTCGGCCAGAAGTTCTCGTTCAAAACAAGTTGTAATTTCGAGGTTTGAACTGAAGTTTCGTACCATGTTTTGAGGCCTAGAGTACGCGAGAAAAGTTCATTTCATTCTGTAGATTTCGCCGCACCTATAAATTAGAACACCAAAAATAATTATTTTGCTGCTGTAAAGTCATGCCCGCACACACATCACACGCTACGCATATCCTTAAGGGATAACGACGAAAAATGGCGATGTCACTCTGTCGTTCGGTCGGTCGTCCGGTCATTGGGGCGATACTCTGGGGATGTTTATAACACAATTTTTTATTCTTCATTTGTTATAATGAAAAACTAGAATAGGTATGCATGTATGTATGTATGTATGTATGTATGTATGTATGTATGTATGTATGTATGTATGTATGTATGTATGTATGTATGTATGTATGTATGTATGTGTGTGTGTGTGTGTGTGTGTGTATGTATGTATGTATGTATGTATGTATGTATATATGTACAAACAAAATGACGACCTATAATCTGACCTCGTGGTTTACATCGTATTTGAGCCATTATTCGTTTGTTTCGGCCTGACCAGGTACCGTTCTGCTCTGCCTCCCCTTCAAAGGGACACTGAAGTATTGTAAACACTGTAGGATTACTTGTGCGGACTAAAGTGGGGCGTCCGTAGGCAATGTGTGGACCACTCTGGGAGCGTTTAGGCGAATTTATTTAGTCGGAAAATCAATTTGCAGGACTGTCACCCTTTCTGCATCCACCTTTATTATTTCCTACAAAGTTTCCTATGACGCCCATTTTTTGTGTGTGTGTGCATTGGCTTCACTGCGTCGACTGCGCGGGCCGTCGGAAATCGACCGTGTAGTAACTGAGCCCGACAAAGTTTGTGCCGTGCAGAATGCGGGTCTGTTTTCCTAGGCTGTATTAAGTCTAGTAAAGTAAGTAAGTAAAAAGTAAAAAGCAAAAATAACTCCTTTCTTAGTAAGTAAAAATAACTCCACACTAGCCCACATGCCATGGTTCGCTGACTAGGTTTCACTGAAGGTGCAAGCTGCATGTGCGTTTGCGGCTGGGGCACTTGTACAAAATCTTAGGTGATTTAATGGCATGAGAAGAGTCAACGAGAATAATTTAAGTAATAACGAATTAAAATTATCCGAATCTTTTATCGTAACACGCAAAAACAAGATACGAGGAGCACTTGTTCGTAGGGTGAACTAGCGGTCTTCAGGGCGATTTCGTATTTGCGATCGCTTTCCCAGCCTGAAAGGACGCAGTCGCTGGGGGTCAGCAATTGGTGGGTTCACGGGGAAGCTTGCTTTTTTTTTTTTCGTGGTTGGCTTTTTTATTTACGTATGATCTATATACTGGGTTCACGACTTTGCGGCGCAACCTGCATTTCTCCACGAGCGAGTCGGCAGGCTGCCTTCTTTCACACCTTTTTTAACAGTATTAAAAAAAATCTGAGCCAATATGAGGCACAATCGGAAATTACCAAGATAATTTCTTAAGAAACACAATTAAATCAAATGAAACGTACTTTAAACTAGTAGTATAAGTGAGACAAAGTTATTTATGCCATCTAGTGGTCACCCCATTACCGGGAAAAAGCCGAAATAATCAAATTTTTAATGAATTTAAGGCACATTTCGGCACAATTGTTTCGTTCGCAGGATGAAAACGATATTATGGGAAGTTTGGTTGTCGTGCTAAATTTCTGGTACATCTTTAACCCTTTTTAGTCCTCTTTAAGGAGGAAAAGCTAATTTACTCAAAAAGAAATGGGCATGGGCAAAGCTTGATAATAAAGATTTATGCCGACGCAGATGCTCCGCGTTCGTACGTTGAAAACGACGTTTCCGGCTTTCCAGCCGTATAATTAGGTAGGCCAGCTCATAACAATGAACAAGAAACACGCAAGGTCAATTAATTACACCATGTAATGATTTGGGAAATCTGAACAGTTTAAACAAAGTGTCTTAGAGTCTAACTGAGAATGGCTTGGTTAAAAATTACAACACAAAGACTGAAATAAAAACGCATTACAATATGAATGAGACAACCGTGTCCAGAGGCTGCCCGTAACCGGCGGTCTCGACAGGAATACGGGTGCCGCGAGGAAGAGAAGACGATGAAGCTACTCAGGTAATTGGACGAGCACGGGGGCCATGGGTGAAATTTCGGAATAATATTTCAATAGTCAGTTCTGCGGAGTGCAAGGAACTGTGTTTCGAGAACGATTTGATGGTTATTGGTAAGGTTAGTGAATTCGGGAAGCCTCATCGTGCAATGAACGTGTTTCTGCGCATACCTTTCCTGAAAAGGCTGATGTGGCAACGTTGAAAGTATGCGGGACGTGCAAAGATTTGTTACTGCTTGGTGTTGTGCCGTGGTTCTGTATACGACAAATGGATCCGTGTATACCCACCAAGGTGCTCTACAGCTCCGCCGGTCTTCCACCTTCGCAGGTCGGAATGGCCTTAAATGTTTGCGCGGATATACCCTTCTCGGCTGAGATGCTCTTGCTTTTGGTATACTTCCCGCCACTCGGCCAAACCTTTGGAATGGGGCCATGAGCTATCGAAGGGATCTGTTTACGCGCAGCTTTTGTGCTAAAACACTTGTAAAAGTTTCGGTCTACGTTTCATCTGTATAGTGTTCCTCAGTAAGTTGGCTTTCCCTCTGAATTGACACGCTCAAAGGGGAGCATTCTTCTTTATGGGGAAGGGGATAGCCTCCTTACTGCAGAGGTTATAAAGTGTGGTAGCCTCCTAGCCTCCTTATTACAGCGGCCGCTGAATACACGTCGCTGACTGCAACTAGGTATACGAAAAAACGTTGCAGCTCTCTGGTAGTGCAGATGTCTAAGGTTTACAAGGCATGCTTTGGAACAGCACCAGTATCATTTTCCCGCATAGTTTCTGGTGTTATTTTGTAAGCTCCTTTGGACAAGGGACTTTGAGTAATTCTTAGCAAGCCTGCAAATAAAATATCATTAAAGGAAGTGGGTGGAGGCGCTGTGTGGCACAGCAACATAATATAAATTTGCATTAGCTTTTTCTTAACTGACGCGCGTTCCGGTTCTCCGGACGAGGGCTATTGTGCGCTATGTGCTACCGCTTTTGATGCTAGCGGCGGCGGTGTTTACCAGCAGGGCACACAACGAAAGCCACGGAACACAGTTGCCGCGCTTAGAAGACGCTGACAAAATTAAGGGTGGATAGGCCTTTCCACCCGATCCATCGAGTTCCCGTTTCACGTCCCCTAAAAGGGCACCACGGCTACGTACTTTCAGAAGCGTACCGCTCGGCCGTAACAAGGACGCGGGGGAGGGTGGGAGACTTTGCGCGGTAAACCTCCCTCCCATCCAACAATCCACTTTGCTTGCCTCATTCTGAAGCCCTTGAATCTCTCTCGTTCCAGTCATCACTAAAGTTCACGTTAAAGGACCCATGCAATGGTTTTACTTCAGGTACTTTTTCAGCCTGTACGTCCGTTCTTCGTGTCATCCAGAGATCGACGCAAAAAGAATGATCAAGATACGTGCAGAAATGAAAGGTATTTCAATTTTCAATTTACATATACAAGCAAATTCAAGGTTGCTCTCTCTCTCTCTCTCTCTCTCTCTCTCTCTCTCTCTCTCTCTCTCTCTCTCTCTCTCTCTCTCTCTCTCTCTCTCTCTCTCTCTCTCTCTCTCTCTCTCTCTCTCTCTCTCTCTCTCTCTCTCGAAAACCTTTTGTCGTTTTTCAGAAATTCTGGCCGTAATAACGCTTGTTCATCACCAACCGATCTTGCCGATGAGCCCAGTTATGCTAATACTACAAGGGATTAAGCTAGCTCCGTCGTTTAGCTCCTAAAAAGCTCTCCCACAGTCGCGATCTCCCCGATGCAGACCAAGGGATAGAATTGCAGTTGTCTTTGGTAACAGCTTTCCAACAGAAATAGCTTGGGTGAATTTGTCTTATGGCAACCGATTGCTGCAAGAGAAAAAAGGCATGCTTGTATTTCGGTGAACGGAACGCCGCTTCCTAGTGTGAAAGCACGTCCGCAAACGTCGAGACACTCGAGACGGACTCAAAACACGGAATCTGCCATCCGCTTTGCGATGCTCGCTGACTACGCCACTCCTGGCGACGACGCTGATATCCGCCGAGCATAGACATCGTCATATGAACGCAGACGCACGATTTGGCATGCATTTTAGCGAAACGCGCAGACGCCGGACTTCGGGCGATGCTGTCAAAGCATCGCAACTCTCTCTCTCTCTCTCTCTCTCTCTCTCTCTCTCTCTCTCTCTCTCTCTCTCTCTCTCTCTCCATATATATATATATATATATATATATATATATATATATATATATATATATATATATATATATAATAGTGTATTCTAGGCAGGCATTTACACCTCGAGCTTCGCGATCGCTGCGCCGCCTGCAGCAGCTCCTCGGGATAACCGCTGCGCCACTGATAGCGGCCTCATGCAGTGTTTTGGTTCTCTCTCGCTTCTTTTTGCCTTTACGAGCCCCAAACGACTTGTTATGGTGATGTCTGTAGGCTAATAATGTGTTTAGGGCACTTCAAAAAAACAACTGCGTCTTCGTAGAGTGCTCAAACGCCAACGACACGCGTCGGCGACGGGAGCAGCATATCACCACTGCCTCCTCCGAATACGACAGGCGCAAGTGAATTCTATTGTCGCATCGTGTAGATCTCGTATAGACCTGTATACAAAGTGAGATAATGGTTTCGTTTGGCAACGCGGAAAACGAATGCGGCTTTGTTTCGAATAAATACGTCGTAGACAAATATGATTCGAGGATGTGATTACCTATTAACTGACAATAACATGCCTTTTATAGGAACAGAGGCCACGCGAAGTCAAGTATTTTACAAGTTTGAGGCTCGTTAAATATATCTGCCCACTCCCGCATGATAGCAAGGACCAACGAGAGTTAATGAAACCCCGAAAAAATAAACGGCCTGCCAAGTCCGGAAGCAATATACTAGCTCGTACGGGAATGAAAAAAACCCAGTGCAGCTCAGAAATTCTTGAGACGTTCGTCTTAACTTAAGAAAGGTAGGACTTACTAGACCATCAAGATGCGAAATGCACTGATATTTTCCTAGACGTGGGGGGGGGGGGGGGGGCGAGTGGTGGGGGGTGCTTAACTATCTTTCTGTACAAATGCGAAGCGAAATCAAGGAATTACCGTTTTAGTAATCATACACACAGGCTGCGCATGCACTTTTATTTTGTTTTTTCGACTTTAACGAACAGCTGATCGCTCGGCGGACACATTTTTTGAAGTATAGAGTAAGTTGACAAGCGGTAAAAGGTGTCGGGAAGAGTGTGTTATCTGATAGGGCCCTCTGATTTCACTTTTGTGTTTGATTCTGCAGGCTCCCTGTGTCATATGACGATGTTTTGAAGAAGCGTTTAGTCGCGGACGCGCATATAAGCAGAGGATATATGTAGCAGATGATGAATGTTTGCAAACGTTCACCTTGTAACAAGACGACCCGGCAGTCAATTCTTTGTCGTGTGCTGACTGCCGCGTGTCATTTTGCATTATCCATAGTACTAATTCCGCAGAATGTCCGTGAAATTTATGCTACATTGGCTTGTTCAGGGTAGTGATCAGTATCTGAGATATGAAGCATAACTGGCATGCTGTCAGGTATTAGTGCTCCGCTATATTATGTAAGCACACGAAACCAATTTACATTGTAGTGTA